>NW_015386667.1:274851-315502 GCF_001527695.2 Protobothrops mucrosquamatus | reverse complement strand
TATTATTATTATTATTATTATTATTATTATTATTATTATTATTATTATTATTATTATTATTATTATTATTATTATTATGCATCTCCCTTATGGACAAAATATCTTCCAAGATGTTTTGAAATAGCAGCAAGACGTTTGGGTCTAGTGCTTTGTAGATCTCAGGTAGAATGCTATCCTGCCCTATTGCTTTATTTGAACTTAGCTGCAAGATCACTTTCTTGATATCAGTAAAAGGAGACAGGACTTAGGCATTTAATATGGCAACTGAGGAATCTGCTGTAAGACATCATGATCAACTGAGGATAGCCTATTGAGTAAGTTAGAAAAGTGTTCAACCCAGTGTTTTTTCAGTCTTTCCAGGTCTTTGATCAGCCTCAACCCATCAAATGACAGTAAAGGGGAGCATCCTGATTAGAAGGAGCATAAACAGACTTTGTGACACTGAAGAACTCTATGGCTATAGGCATGTCTGCATAGCATTCCACCTGCTCAGCCTTCCTCTGCCACCACTCATCCTGCATTTCTCACAGTTCCAGCTGTACTTTGGACTTGTTTTTATTTGAGACAGATGATGGATCATTCTGACAGCCTGAATAGGCCTTGTTCTTTGCCTGTAGGGCTGTTGAAGTGGTCTTGTGTTTTTCATCAAACCAGTTTTGATGTGCCTGAGTTTTCAGTTCAAGTACAGTTTTTGTTATCTGTGATGGCATCTTTAAACCACATCCACTTTTCAGAACAAGTTCCTACAAGCGGTAAATTGCTGGGGAATTTTTATTAAGTATATCATGGAAATATTGATCTCCATCATGTGGTCTGCCGATATTGAATGACTCTGACAGCCCTTAGTTACTTACTTACAATATAAAAGGGCTACGTTTGGCTTGAAGATCGACCAGACCAGCCTGTGATCTGATTTGATTACGTGTCTTTAGTGAAAGGTCTCAGATTTGGACCAGGGTTAATAATAATAATAATTTTTATTTTGCGGTCACAGACCAAAATGCAAGTGCAACAAAAGAAAACACAAGAAAAATATAATCACAAACAATTAAACACCAGAAGCCTTGGTTAAAGGGAATTACAATGTTCTCCTCTAATAGTTACAGCTCTTAAAAGAAATTTAGAAACCTGAGAAGTAATATAGGAGGAGCCATCCCCTAGACAATATAAGACCAAATTACTAACATTAGAACCAGAGGGATCAATTCCAAGGAGAGACAATAATTTAATTCTGCCTGTGTTATACATAGGGCAGTATGATAAGACATGCTCCACAGTTTCAACTTCAGCCCTATCACAGGGGCATAGTCGCTCACTAAACAGGAGCCTCTTAAATCGCCCATCGAGTAGTGCTGAGGGCAAGACATTGAAACGGGCCAGGGAAAAGACTCTTCTATACTTGGGGATGGTTAGAGTATAGAAATATGAAGCCATCCTCAATCCATAATTATTAGAATGGCTGAAGATCAAAGGGGAGCAGGTTTTGTTGGCTCTGGTTCTTAAATATTGCAAATCTATGGAACCAGGGTTAATTTGGGGACTCCTGAACATCGGGAATTATGTTACTAGTCCTTCTGATTCCTTGGGCTCTTTACTTCATAAGTTGGTTTCAAAATGGTGCTGTAAATCATGACTGAAAATGACTGTCTGCAACCACAGACATGTAAAGAGAAACAAAAGTGCACACTGTCTCAGCACCCATATCCTTATTAAGTTTTAGAGAAGGGGTCATCTTCTTTCTTGACATCTCATTATAGCATATGGGCTAGATCAGGGGTGTTAAACTGCTGGTCTGAGGGCCAGATGAGTCACGCAGAAGCCGTGCCCACCCTAGCTCCGGCAAGGGGAAAAAAGTCGTGATATGTCATGTGACATAGCGAGTTTGACACCCCTGGGCTAGATTATTGATTTATACCAGGCAGGCCAGTTTTTCCTGACTAGAGACCTTTTTTTAAAAATAAATAAATAAATTGGAAAGCATTACAGAACTGCAATTGTGGGAACTGCTTGGATTTTGAGAGATTTTGTGTGTATCTGCTTGGCTTTTTTCAATGGGCTAATCCATTTCCAACAAAAATCAAGTAGGAAATTGTACCTTGGCATTGCAATTTCAAATGACGGTTAGAAAAAAAGAGTCAGAACTACAGGTTTCTTGACCTCTGACTTGTGTCTTAATCAGCTGTGTGCAATTTCTGCATCCCAAATTGTGAAATGATTTCAGTTACAAGATGTTTTGTTGATTCTATTTTTGAATCCATATGTATGAACAGATTATAAAACAGACCAAAATGACAAGAATCGGGGTTGGAAAAGTAAAATAAATTGAATTACTTCAAAATATACAGCTTCTTCCTCTCTCCTTCCTTTGTGAATCCAGCCATTTTGTGTGCCATCCATCCCATTGTATGTCTGTCACCATAAATATTTGGTAACAATTAAGTGAATCTATTCCTCCCCCTCCCAACTGACAAAATTTTCTGAAGGCTTGGCTGCTGGTATTTCTTCTCCTCCAGCTGATCTTGTTTAGTACTTCCAGCTGTATACTGTGCTCTAACCAGTCCAGCTGGCGCAGTCGGTTCAGTCATTTGTCCCAGGAAAATGTGCCTGGCTCGCAGTTGGGTTTCATCAAACAAAGGATAAACTGATGTTGGGGCTCAGAGGAAAAAAGAATCGTCCAATTTGCCATGAGGAATGTACACACAAGATTTCACACTTTTTTTTTTCAAAAAGAAAACAAGCATGTTTTAATTTTCAAATTTATGAGCTACAGTTTTTCTGTTCTGTTTAAAAATGACCGGCATTCATTTGGCATTGCCAATTTCTTCTTCTTAGTGAAAATATGTGACGCCTTAATTTTTAACAATGTTCAAATTGAGAAAAGTGTAAGAAAAAAGGTAGCAGAGTTAATTTTGATACTGTACATATAGTGAAGTCTGGTTCTTTATGTTTTGCAGGAGATAAAATCTTGGTTGCTTTGGGTAGTATTCCTCTAGTTTTCCAAGAGGCTTTATTAAATTGCTCTCTGAAATGGCACTTTTGCTGCAGCTCATGAGTAAATACTGATTTCATCCACATGAATTATGATTAAAATCCTCTTTATTGCTCCAAAAGATAGTTCAGAAGAAGAAGCTACCTCAGGTTGCGAGAACTCCTTTTGGAGGCATCTGGAATGTTCTACCAAGAGTTAAGAAATAATTTACCACAGAGCTAGTCTGGATGGAAGGTAATAAAGGGCTGTCTCAGTCTACCCAGATGTTACACAGAATATTTATTATGACAGTATGTAAGGTGCAGCATCTGAAATTAACTGGTGAACATTGACAGTTACCACAAGGATAGGCCCCTGCATTTATTTTTAAATGTCCTAAATGTAATTGTGTATCTGTGTGTACATGCTTATAATTCATGAAATAAGATGAACTTTGATTTTAGCATTCATATGTGAATATTAGTATTCATCAATTAATGTACATTCAGGAGTGTTTTCTTCATATGAGCGGATACTTAAGTGCCTAAGGGAAAGACTGTGAAAACCAAGGGCCAAAAGAAGGTGAGAACTAGAGTTCAAGAAAGTGAAGTAAAATGAATACATTATTGCTTCTGTTTAAAATACACCTCTGTGGATAGGCTGTTATCTTTCAGTGATAGCCATGGAACTCTAAATTATAGTCTTGACAGATAAAATCTGTTTTTTGTTACATTTGACTCCAGCAGCCCACAATATGACGGAATTCTCCAGGGGACTAATGAATACACTATAAAACTCATGTCAGCTTTTCTGTATGCACTCTAATCGGATATCAACGCATCATTGGGAGCAATGCATTTTTGGCAAAGGGAGACATTTAACCATTCATTCAGCAACACAGTTTTGACATGTGCATTAAAGCGACTGAGGGAATAATGACAACATAATATTATGGTGATAAGCAGGGGAATAATGATAGTTCAAAAATGGTCACTCTTCTTTTTCCCCTTGCTTCATTGATTCCCTGTTTGCAATACAATTAAGATTTGAACTCAAAACCAAGATAGATTCAGAAAATCCACAAACATAATAGAAACCTCTGTATAGATAGAACTACATATTTCAAGAAAATATGGATTATCGTTACATTAACAAGCTTTGGCCTCTATTTTTTCTATCAGGACACTTTTGAGGAATAAATTGAAAGCTTTTATTTCAGTTTTCGATTTCCTGTAGTTTAGCTCTCTATCTACTTTAGACAAACTTTAATTTGTCTTTATGTTTTGCTGAAACAGGACATGTCATCTTAGTTTACTATATGGGTTGTTTCAGTAACCATGATTAATATTTACACCATTTTGGATTCTAGTATAGTGCTAACCTGTAAAAACTTCAAATACATCTTTTGATTTTTCTCCAGAGGAGGTATCAGTACCACTTTTAAAAATCAACTTCATAGGCACGCTAAGATTAATTATATTGAAATTGGCTATAAAAACAGAAACAAACAATTCTGATTGTACTGTGTTTGTATTCCAATGAATCAGGGAGGTGTCTGCCTGAGTCACTTCTAAATGTTATTTTGTTGGTCTGGATTTTTAAAAAAATGTTTCAGATTCTTTTGCCTCTGTAACAGTTCTTGCATATATCCATCAAAGTTATGCTCCTTCTCTCTACTGGAGAGCAGGGTTAAGTGCAAATTTTTGCATAATGCATAAATAATCTATTAGTATTTATATTGGAATAGTGTCACTCAGATTCGTGGAAAAAATGGCAGACGATTGCAACCATAACTGCTGGGAATTACCTGGCTGGTTATGTGACCTGTTTCTCTTACTCTTCCCCACTGAAATTAAATCAGACCCTAGCTTATTAAGACTTAGGAATTCATTCAAAAGGAAATCCTGATGAGGGTCTTTTTTTAAAGCTACCTGGCAGGGTCTGTTTAAAAAAGTCAAAATAGCAGCTATGAAATGGATAGCGCTTCAGTTGTATCATTGTAGCTACCATCTTGTGGTTTGTTTTTTTTTAAAAAAAAACCATATTCTGCAGACGCTCCTAATGTCCCTCTCTTCTTTTCACCCCTTATCTGTTGGTTGTTTCTTGGATTTTCATTTTACTGGTTTTAATCTTGTAACAGCTGCTGACTTGAAAGAACATACAATAATAAGGTTGGAAGGGAATAATTGTACCATGGATGTTTTACTAATACAGGTAATCTTCAACTTACAACAATTCATTTAGTGACCGTTTGAAGTTACAATGGCACTGAAAAAAGTGACTTATGACCATTTTTTCACACAACCATTACAGCATCCCCATGGTCACATGATCAAAATTCAGACGCTTGGCAACTGGTTCATATTTATGACCCAGGGTCATGTGATCACCTTTTGCGGTCTTCTGACAAACCAAGTCAATGGGGAAACTAGAGTTACTTAACCACTGCAGTCACTCACTTATTTTGGGCTCACTTGTGGTCGTAAGTTTGAAGACTACCTGTATTAGGATTGTAACCTTAGAACCCCCATGGAAAAGAAAAATGAAAAAAAAAGAACAAAAACAAAAAAACTAGAAATAAATACTCTGCAGCAGGAGACGTCATTTTCCTGTCACAACAGACTCAAACCCTTCTCTCTGTGAGTCATTGAAAAATAATAAAATAACTAAAAGCATCTGGCGAACCCCCTATAGTTCAAACATGGCTGTATAATAACAAAAACATTAATTTCACTAAAAGGTTTAAGCAGACAAATTCGTGATGCAGCTGCTAAATGCCACAAGAGGGCAGAAGAATTGCTTGCCAAATATCTCTCTTTCCATTCTAACTAGAAGCATTTTCTGGAAGGGAGAGGAGGAAAAAAGAAGGCGGGATCCATGGTGACTTCCTATGATGGAATGTACTAGGCCAGATTCCCAGAAGGGAGGGGGAGCATTCCAGAGGAATAAGAGACAGCTCAGTCCAATTATTTTGTGTGAGAGAAAAAGGGTGAGGACAGACTCTCCCTAATAGTTCTCAAAGTATATAGTAGATGCAGACAGTAGGATGCTTCAGCTTGGGAAGATTCTGTCTATAGGTGTGGAAACAATAACTCAGCTTGGAAGAATCGCCATATGACATTCTTGGTTTTGGGCTTGACACTTCCTAATTTCACCCGTGCATGGCAGTATGGCTTCAGAGAACTAACCAAGGAATTGAGAACTCAAAACATCCATGAAAATTTTCCATGAGCTGGGAAAAGAGATTGATTAAGAAAGGAAATAGCTCCCGCAGGTTTTGCAGTGTCCATGCTAAATGACATTTAGGAACTTGTACCTATGTGACAACTCTGTGATTTGGTCATGGATTCATATCTGTTTTCACTCCCAGCAACAACAAGATTTTTAGGACTGTTTTGAAAGTTATTTTACACTGCTCATGAAGATCCATGGACTTTCCAGATGTTCCTGTGTTTTAACTCTAGCATTCCTCTTAATTGCTGAATATCTAAATACTTTCTTTCCTTCAGCCACATTTGGAGGTCCACAGAGAATTACAATAAGGAGGAGCTCAGTTTGAATTTTTCTACATACAAAGAATCTGCCCTGCCTCTCAGTTTTCCGCATAGATTATATGTAATGTTGGATTATTTGAATTCTGATGCTTTTTAAAAGGAGTATTCCCCTATGACACACAAGAATTTATCTGGAAGATAATAACATGCAATTATGATTTATGTAAATCATTTTTGTTTTGACCTAATAAGGGCTCCTGAAGCAGTTGACATAATAGAAGAAAACAAAACAAAGTCTAGCATAGCAAAAGAGAAAAGCATGCAGAGCAAATCTTTTGGAAGTCTTTCTATCCCCGGGATCAATCCCTTCACCATATTTGTGTGCATGTGTGCACAACACTCCTGCAGTGACCATTAAGCAAAATAAATATTTGCTGACGCATCAAGAGGCACCACAAAGTTTTTCCCCTCCAACTATTATGCTCTTAACATTTTCACTGCCACATTTATATCTAGTAAATTTTTTTGTAATTGTATTTGCCATGTTCAACTTTAATCTGCATTGTTAAAAAAATTTCATCGGCATGGTGAGTGAATAAAGTTTAAAATTTTGTGAAGGTATTGTCAGATATCACATTTTAGAATGTTGCTTCCACTGATGGGCACCATTTGTTGGGCTGTGCTTTGAACATTGGTTGGCCTTAATCTGGCATTGGTGGACAGGAACCAATTTTTTCATTGCAATCCCTAGTCTGAATTGGCCCATTTATAACTTGATTTTTCTTCCTTCAGTTTCTGTCTCCTCCTCTTCCCTCCCTCCACCAGATTTAGTCTCTTCTGCTCTCTTTTTCAGGCATAATTGTGCTGCTAGAGTTGACAGTCCCTTTACATAATTTCTTCCCAAAATCTTGTGGTGTTTTGACAAGAATAAAATTAGTTCATACTAGTGGGGCTAAAAATGGCAATGTCGCTATGCATAATAGCATAACAAAATACAAAGCTAAAAGGTTCAGATCAATAATACAGTAATGGTATAATCTTCCATTGCCCTACCTGTATTTAAGTCTGTTTGAATCAGTGGAGTGTAGTTTTGAATCAACACACTTAGGATATCCTTGCAATTCATGATGGCCAACAGGCAGATAGACCTAATTGCTTTCCCATATTCTACTACTTAAAAGCACAGCACCAAATAGCAACAGACGAAAACTAGTCCTTTAACTCACAGCAAAAGGAGCCGTTAAAAACCTTCACTCATAAAATCCTGTACAAACAAAACTGTTTATCTAAGTCCTATTAGGAATTGGCATTAGGGCAGCTCTCATAAAGAAGATATGAGCGCAAAATTAAATCCCTGGTCAGTCTTCCAAAGGTTTTCGCAGGGTGGGTCAAATGAGAAAATCAGCCTTGCGATGTTTAAACTCTGGCCATTTTGAAAGTGTGTCCTGACATTGCGTGTAACAATGAATGGGGAGGAGCTTGCCTCATGACAGCACTCTCCTGGCCTGATCTCTTAGGTTCTCAGCAAGCAAAATTCTGGGGTGTGTGTATGTGAAATATAATTAGGATGAGTGCTAGAGAGGGTCCAGATTGCTAGAACTAGTAGCCCCTATGACAGGGGTGGGGAACTATGGCCCTTTTATGACTTGTGGACTTCGACTCCCAGAATTCCTGAGCCAACCAACCCCACCTCTGCTCTATGATAATAGAAACTCCAAAGGTACATTGGAATGATTCCTATAGGAATCAATTCCTTTGAAATATTCTGGCCAATAGCTATTCATGCCAATAAATAAATAAACAAACAAACAAACAAACAAATAAATAAATAAAATGATGCCAGTGCAGGT
The DNA here is from genome assembly GCF_001527695.2 of Protobothrops mucrosquamatus. Taxonomy (NCBI): domain Eukaryota; kingdom Metazoa; phylum Chordata; class Lepidosauria; order Squamata; family Viperidae; genus Protobothrops; species Protobothrops mucrosquamatus. The sequence continues at coordinate 307,190 of NW_015386667.1, read as the reverse complement.
GACATAAGACTGAAATAAAAAGTAAATATGAAATAGCTGCCTACCACTCTTTATAAATGGCAATTTTTAAGAGCAGCTCTACCTAATCAGGAGATATATCATTGTGCCATATCTACCTTTTCACAATTGTATTTATGGGACCATCTTGCTTTTTCCGTACACCTGCAGGGTAAACATAAGCACCTGCAGCTCCCAGTGGGTATGCTTTTAAACACATTTTTTTTTAAAAAAAGTCTTTATTGCTGGATTCTTATTACTTAGATTGTACTGGAGAATCCAGTGACATGTGTTCCTCCTTCATCTGTTCATAGCAAATTGAGATATTGATTCTTCTAGGGGACCTCATGGGCTATTGAATTAATGGCACAATATTGCCATGCTTGTCTTGTTCTGTTTATCAAAGGCTTGATTAATCAAATCTTTACAATACTTACAAGAGGTTACCGGTCTTTAAAAAATTGATGCTTGGAATGACTGGGTATATTAGATCAAAAGGCATTTGACTGAAGACCGTCGGCTGAGAGACAGCTGAATACCCAGTCGCTTTTAAAAGTGATTACTTGGAATTCAGAGCATATCAATATCTAGACTGGCACTCCAAAATTCTGAATAAACCTGTGTTTAAATAATAATTGGAGGCAACCTGGAGCACATGAGCATCACCAATTGATTCAATTTCGGTACAGAAGTACAACTATAATTTCAAACGGTAATCAAGTTGAGGCTTTTGTGTCACAATGGAAAGAAAGCCTTAAAGTGCCCGAATCCATAACAAATGACCTATTCTACTATCCTAATCTGCTGCACAAAAGAAGTACTTTGGGTGACCCAATTAATGTTCTCCATTTATACCTCAAAACCCAGATGGAAAGGATTCCATTCCAACCAATGTTCACTAATCACTGGAGTTATTTCTGCCCCTTGAAAGCAGCTATATTGCTTTTACAAAATGATATAAAGCAGCACATCTTTAAAGTTAATTCCTTGTAATTCAACTAAATCCACCTTGGTTTGGGATCTTCTGTAGTTTATTGTGTTTTGTGTATTTGAGCTAGGAACAGGAACACATTTCTTTATAATATATCTTTCTAATTAGCTGCCAGCTTTAAAGATCACTTTATTTAGGTTTACTGTCTAGTTTCTCCAGGAGAAATTGCATAACTGTTCTCTTTCGCTTGTTTGTGCTAGAAGTGAAGAAGTGGGTTTAAATCAAGTTACTCACACATTTCTCTTCAGTAAAGCATAAAAGAGAAATTTATTTACTAGGTAAAATACAAGACTGCAATAGCAAAGAGATAAGAGAATATATGTGAAACCTCTGCCTAGTTTGATTCCTGTGGGAATGGAACTAAACCAGCTGTTTTAAAAGGGAAATTATGGGGTCTCCATAACAAAGACTTTGTTCCAATGATGAAGGAGTACTTGAAACATTAACCTATATTTTGCTGTCTTGCTCTACAAACTCCGCATAGGCATCAGGAAGAGCATACGGCCAGTGAATGCTCAAGTCCATCCAGTCTCCATCAAGACTCTACCCCAGTAGGGACTACAAGCTCGTGAAAAGGGAGTTTTTGATTTTTCTGTTTGGCATGATTTCATTTCTGCAAACTTGACTTAAGTTTTGTTTTGTGCTTGAAAAGTATGCCATACTTTGACCACATCCATTTTATAATTCTTTAGTTTTGTTACGGTTTTTAATTGCTTTCTCAACATTGGTTTTCTTTCTATATTTGAATTGGTCAGAGATTACAAAAATGTTTACCCCTTCTAGTAGTGGGGGTTGAAAATATACCACACTTTGTACAGTTATTGGAGGGAAAGTTGGTGGAAAATTGGGGGAAAAAATGACCGTGGGAGGGAAAAGATTGTGTGTTTTTCAGATTAAGGCACTTTTTAGGGGGAATATCTGTGATTTCATTGATGTTCAATACTTTAAAGCAGTAATGTTTGGCAGTCACTCCTACTGCCTAGGAAGAGAAGTGACATAGCTGCGAAGATCAGCTTGGTTCTGTTATTGAAATGGATTCAGGGAGTATGGAGTCTGGTCAAAAGAATCAAGATGGTGTTTATGAGCATGCCATTGAAGTTCTGCCACCTTTGTGTGTGCATGTACTGTAAGATTACAAATTACACACACTAATGGGCTAGGGCTTGGATTGCATTGTTAGAACCACCATCTTGATGTTGTTAACAGCCCTGAATGCACCCAAATTCTGGAATGTGTTCTGCACTCCATTCTTGGATAAAGATGTGTATATGCCTCCAAATTTGGCATCATAGTGAACCTGAAGGCACAGATTTCAAATTTGTTCAGGTGGCTCTCAAAGGTGGCATGGGAAGGGATGTGTTGGACATTAGAGATTTTTTTATACTGGTGAATATATTTGTATTTCCATATTAATTTGTTTGCTAGTTGACAGGTTACGTATACATGCTATTGCATATGCATGATCCCAAATTTAAACAACTTAAACTCAACAACTGTCTTCATCAAAAGATTTTGCTTTCTATTCCATTCAAATGCCTCTTCAGCTTTTCAGAACATAGTTAATTCAGTTGCAGTAAACAGGATAATGACAACTGGTAAATTAGGATTTATAGCCTGATATCAAATCAAATAATAAGTTAAAAACCAAATCAATATGAGATCTATGGAAACTGAATCCTTGTCCAGGCATATTAATTCAATTTCCTATACCTTATGCAAGGTGATCAAAGTCTCATTCATTCATACATGCATGCATGCATGCATACATTCATTCATTCATTCATTCATTCATTCATTCATTCATTCATTCATTCATTCATTCATGCAATTTCCATAGTTGCCCATCTCAGCAAAGTGACTTTGGAGCGGGTTACAATTCCAAATCTGTAAAATAATTAAAACAATTAATAATACTAAAACTACTAATACTAATAATATGAATACTACTAATACTACTAATAATAATGATGTCCAAAAATAAATGCATACAGTAGGTGAGATAGTAAGAACTAAAATAAAGACAAGAAAAGGGGCCCTTAACTTATTCTGAACTCCAGGCCCAGGTTCACAGCCAAGTTGCAAAGCCATTTATGAAAGGCCAAGCTGGTTGGGGTCATTCTAATCTCCGAGGGGGGAGGTTGTTCCACAGACCTCGGGCTACAGCAGAGAAGGTGCATCTTCTGATTCCTGCCAGTCGATATTCTTTGGCTGATGGGATCTGCAGCATGCCCAATCTGCTGGATCGAATTGCACAGATGGGTAGAGACTCTTGGAAAATGACAGTCGCTCAGGTAACCTAATCCTGACAGAAGCATGCCAATCCCCTGAGTTTTTCTTCAATAATTGTGCTCTGACAGAGCCAAACCAAGCCATTCATGGGAATTACTCCGATATGCCCTTAACTAATAACCTCAGGGTGCGGGGGGGGGGCAGGGGGAGAGGAGGTGGGCTGATAAAAAAAAATCAAGACAGCTTTGCATTCGTGTGATTGAATCTCTGCCCCTTTTTAGGCATCTCGTGCATGCAATGGACATAAACAGAGGAGGGATTTTGAATGTGCAGTGATGGCCAGTTGGATGGCATGTCCCCATTATTAAGGCATCCAAAGTGTACTTTTCTATATTTCCATGTCCTCATCCCATATCTGGTCTCTCTTTCTAAACCACCTGGCTCCTTTAAACCATACTTTCTCCTGCTCTTTCAAACTGGGATTTAACATCCAGGATTGCAAGACAACAAGTGATTGCAGCTTTCCTTTTACTTCCATCGCAGTGTTCCCCCTCCCCCAGTTTCTTAGAAAATTGCCTCAGCATCAATCCCCCTCACCTTTGCAATCTTTTGAGGCATCGTTTGTAACAAATTATGTGCCTTGAACATTGAGAGCCTCTGAGACAAAGGTATAAATGGCATAATCTGGTGCCTCTGATCCATCCAACTCCATATTGTACATAAATAAGCAGTCTTGTATTTGGACTTGTATATGGACTAGAACCCCTATAAGTCTGAACACTTGGGAAGTGGTTAAACTTAGAGCAGATGCAATCACACACACACCCTCAAGTCTGTTAGTAGGAATAGGTGAGAGGACAGATGAACTGTTGCCCAAGGTCACCAGATTGAATAAACTTCAGTGAAACAGAAAATAGCACCCAGCAATCTACAACAGAAAACGAGATTGAGCTTTTAGTGCTGAACTAGGTAAAGCCTCTTAATATAGAAATGGGAAGGTGTAACTGAACTGATAATTCTAAGAGCTAAGAAAATCAGATCTATGGTATAATAGAGACATATTCATGACTCTCTGTCCTCTTAGCAAAATGGAGAGTCCCTTTGCAAATCCAGTGCTTTGTATGCCAGGGGACAAACAGTGAGCAGCTGACAGAATAATTATAAAATTACTTGGCTGCAATTTAACCCTTACTTTGCAGGCTGCCCTGGAATGACCCCTTACCCCTGTTTTCCAACATAACAGGCCTAAAACATTTTTTTTAAAAAAAAACCCTTCAAGTCATTGTTTGACACCCATGTTTTCCCAGGCATTTTATGTCCTACTAAACTCTCAAAATAAAATTCAGAGCCATAATTAAAATGCGCAATTAAGCAGAATAATTAAAATACATGCTGATATAAACAATAAGAGGGGAGAGCACTAAAAGAGAGCAGCCAGAGTAATTAAACGGTTTCTGAGCAGCATCTTTATCAAAATAAGTGCATGCATTGATTAAATGCTTGAGGCAATAGGAACATCTTTGCTTGGTGCAAATTAAAAAAAAAGGATGGTTTCAGAAATTGTTGACTGGGGAGGCATTTGGGAAGGAGAAATGGGGCTACCACTGATAAGGCCTGTTGCCAAATAGCTGCTTGTTATCACCTTTGCCTGGCAGGCACCCAGAGCAGAAACACTGAACACCTTTAAATTAGGCTGCTGGAAGGAGAGACGAAGATGGCAGTTCGATCTACCACTCAATACATTAATCCTCTTTTCAGTGTCACATCATTTACTTTCTAAATGCATGTTCCACTCTGCTGGATGTTCAGGCAGACCTATCTGGCATATTTGTAGAACACAATGTTGTTGATTCCTGGTCAGTGCTGATTAACAGCAGCTTCCGTAAGGCATCATCCCTTGCTCCATCTGGAAAGGTCACGGATGCCATGATCTCCATCACTTTGCTCTGTGAAAAAAAGCCAATTAGTAATTTTAGGGAGAGAGACAACAATTAGTTTCATTCTAATTCATAAAGGAAACACTTTGTTGGATGAGATGATACATATCTGAGTCAATCCCCCCTTTAAACTGTAGAACAAGGAAACAAAAGCATCCCTTGCTTGGGACAAATAATAAGGAGGGTCAATTTTAGAAATGGAAGTTCATTTTGGAAGTTACCCAGCTGCTGTACATGAAAGTTACACTTCATGGAATACAGGCAAAGAAAATAGATTACACCTTCATTCTCTTTCTAAATGCTAAATGGGACCTAAAACAGGGCCTTCTCTGTGGTGGTTCCCTCCCTTTGGAGCATCATTCCTCCAGGGGCCTTGAAGACATGGTTTGATCAACAAACTTGGGGACCTCATTTGGAGCCAATCACGTGACTTATCTGAATGTGTTTGGTCATCACCAGGAGTGGGTGGGTGGGAGAGTTAAACTGTGGTATTTAATGTTGCACACTACCCAGAGTCACTATGTGTGAGTTAAGCAGCTATATAAATCTGTTTAATAAATAAATAAAAAAACAAACTGCTGGGCCTGCTCAGAGGTGAATAGATTTAATGGAAATAAATTGTTCTTCAGTTTTTGCTCATTTTCACGCATGGGGCTGATATGAGGTACATTGATCTTGGACTTACCATCACTTCAAGATCGGTTTGCACCATTTTACAGAAAATTTAAAGCTCAAGACTTCTTCATTTATTATTAAGCACATGTATTATAGCAAGGAAGTTCCATTGCATTTACAGGATTTCTGAATAAATAAATACAGAATCGTGCTGCAAGGGCATAGTCTGAGTTAAGTACTTCCAAAATCTATTAATTTCACTGGCAGTGTTAAAATGTAACCATTAAAATTGAGAAACATAAAAGTAGGGTTGTTCAGTGATTTCAGCAGTTCAAAACTAAAAAGGTGCTTTAATGCATTTTGGGGTACCCAGGGAAAATCTGTTTGCAAGTGCTTCAATCAAACATATATTTTCCTGAAAATATGGTATAGGCCGTTCCTTGACTTACAACTGTAACAGAGCTCAGAACTACAGTAGTTAAGTTGTGCCATTTGTTAATGATCATGCATGCCATCATGTGACCATGACCAATTTTATGAACTTTTTTGTGGCAGTTAAAGAAACCCATTGTCCTAAGTGGGCAATTTTTGTCAGAAACTTGAAAACTGATTTCTGGCAAAAAAAGGGGGGGGGGGCTTAAATCACAGTCACACAACCACGGACTCTGCAAATGGCCATAAATGGCCTGTTCCATTCTTGAACATTCATGTCATGTCATGTTGAGCTGGAAATTATAGGAAATAATATCTGATACATCTGGAGGGCACCAGGTCAGAGAAAACTGCCCTAGATTTTTAAGACATCTTATGAAGCGTTGGAAAATGTATGCTTAAATATGCAAAGTGTGAATTTGATGCCAGTTAACTTAAATTCTGGAGTGAGGACAATCCCTGGATATGTGTATGGGGATGGGGAGTCTGGGCCCTTTACTTAGTCATGTGCAAATACTTTTTCAATACAACTTAGAATGCAAATTGCTTAGTTCAGTCAAACAGTAAGAAGGCATGGTTAACAGAACAGAATAGAACAGAACAGAACAGCTTTATTGGCCAAGTGTGATTAGACACAGAAGGAATTTGTCTCTCGTGCAGCCACTAAATCATGCTGGCTGAGGAATTTGGGAAGTTGAAGTCCACACATCTTAAAGTTGCCAAGTTTGAGAAACATCGCACTAGATCATCTCAGCAGCACAGGTCACATTGCAGATATTTTAAAGAACGTTCATATACCACGTCCAAAGTTCAACTCCTGTCATTGATGATAGATGGAATATTTTCATGGGAAAAACTGAGGACATCCCCATAATGGTTGGTGCAGTTGGGTACAGCTGTTTAGTTAGTGTAGCTTCCAGGAATTCCAGTATGTAGCAAAGAAACTGGTTTCTTCAAAAACATAATTGAGCCTCCAGGACCTATAAGGTGCTAATTATAGGTCTTTTAAAAAACCATGTAGCAATTAATTAATTCCATTAGATCACTGCTGAACGCAGAAGTAGTTTTTCATTCAAATAGCAAGAAAGATACCAGGTGAGCCAGAGCGATACTAGAAATTTAGAAAATTATATGACAAAAGGTACCAATTACAACCTAAAAATAGCTCTGTGGGGGGGATAAGGGTAGAGGTGGGAATCAAAAAATATTTTGTTTAATATTTATTTTAAACAGAAAAACTTACTGAATCCCATCGACTATATATGTACACACACTCCTGTATCTTTTAAAATCATGCCTTCTAAATTTCAGATAAATGCTGGAGGATCTGTTCTTAATTTCTATAAAATCTGGTGTTTGGCCTCAAAGCGCATTATGAGAAAATTGCACGATATCCTATGAGAATAGGTACTCAAATTGTAGAGAATTTTAGTATTCTTTCTGCTGCCATTTGTTTTTTATATTTACCATTGTGGGCGTTTCATTGTTTTCATCCAATTTATCAACTACTGTGCTTGTCATTGACCTAGAAGCCATTTAAAAAGGAAGAAAAAATACAGTATGGGGCTAGTTTATTTTCCATGCCTATTATCCATGGCATTTAACTTCTATGTCTAGAAACGCTATATCTTTAATTATCCAATTCTGGGGGGAAATGATAGGGCAGTATGATTATGGAAATAGAATATTATTTTGGAAGTCAAATTTTTTGTCTTATACAGCAAGATAATTCTTAAGGGACTAGTTGGAAAGGCCTTCAAATAGATTCAATTCAGCAAGCATGTGTTTTAGACATCTGTGAATGATTCTTACATGTATGAGTAGTTGGGCAGCACAAATCTGTATGAGATAGCAACAAAAAGTTAACATCTTCTATCTTTCTATTGCCATCTGGATTTTTCCACTCCATTAGACTTATACTTGCTACATACAATAGGGTGTGATAATTTATATTTATTTATGGTAGAATGATGCCTGCCTTCTCCAAGTCGGCCTTGCGGGCTGGGAACTGAAATCTCGATTCATCTGGAGGGCACCAGGTTGAAGAAGGCAGAAAAAACCTTTCCTGCTCCCTCCAGACGTCTGATTTTGGTGTCCTCCTGCAACTGGGTTTATGTGAGTTTTAATTCTGAAGTGTGGTGGACACTTTGACAGGGTACAATGAAGAAACAAAGAGTGAGCTGCCTTTTGTCAGCCTAAAATACTCTCTCAGATTTCTGTTTTATAGAATAACAATAATTAGGCTGAGGCTTGTCCCTGAAAACCAGCAATTTTAAATAGAAGTGGCTCCCAACTATGACAGCTACTACAGACGTATATTTTTAAAAGCCTGTGTCTTTCCTATACTTGCCCTTTTTCTCTTCCCCCAAGAAGCTAGAGGGATCAAGTTAATCATGGAAGTAAACCCGGGGCTTCAATTTACTTTCCAAATCTGGGTACTCAGGTATCGCTGGTCCTAGATATTGCACAGTGCTGCTTGTTATGCTGCTCTGACCTTACTATTGGAACCTGTTATTACACTGACAGCAAATTACTTGTTCTTACCACATTGTTAAAATAAACACAGCACAGTTCTGAAAGCTAAAAGCACTACACATGGAAGATCAGATGGCATCCCTAGCAGTTAAAAAAGGAAATTACTTGTAAGTGGCATACAGATGTTGAAGGAAAGTTCTGCTTATGATACTGTGATGTTGCATCCATCCATATGTAAGGAAGTACACATCTGCATACTGATCCACATGTACAGTATATATCTAACCTGCATGGTATCTAGATCACAGTGATATCCTATCTTCTATCTAACACAACGATAGTGGTAATTATAAATGGCAATTATTTGTAGAATTGCCATCAATAATATTCATTTATTCATAAATGGTCAGACTTCAGACAGTGTATAAGAAGCACAATATCAGTGACAATATTAAGCAATAGGTGGAAACTAATCAAGGGGAGAACCAACCTAGAACTAAGGAGAAATTTAGAACAAAAGTTAAAATAAAAGTTAGAACAATTAATCAGTGGAACGACTTGCCTCCAGAAGTTATGGGTGCGCCAACATTGAAGGTTTTAAAGAAGCGATTGGACAACATTTTGTCTGAAATGGTAGTGCAACCAATCAAAAGATGATGTGGAAGCACTTTATCTTTGTGACCTTAATAGATTTTTTTTCCCTGAAAGAAAAAAGCCAGCACAATCCTGTCCCCAAATAATATTATTCTATGGATAAGTCAGAATAATCATACTAAACAAGAATCAGCTGGAAGTACTCTCATTCTTTGCTCATCACAAAACAGATTTGCAGAGGAATAAGGGCTTAGACCAGATAGCTAGAGCTATCATTATGAATGGACAAGTGGCTAAAAGGAAAAGAATATACAACTTACAACAGTTCATTTAGTGCAGTGGTTCTCAACCTTTTTAATGCCGCGACCCCAACCGGTCGTAAGTCAAGGACTAAACCGGTTGTATGTCGAGAACTAAACCGGTCGTAAGTCGAGGACTAAACCGGTCGTACGTCGAGGACTACCCAACTGGTCGTAAGTCGAGGACTTTCCCTGCCCGGGAGCACCGCACATGCGTGGTTCTGCCCCCTGCGCCGGCCGAGGCGTAGCTGGCAAGGGAAGTAAGGCACCCGCCGGAAAAGGGGAAAAAAATGGTGGGCGGACAAAAAAAATGGCAGACAGCCTTGCTTGGCGACCCCCGTGAAATGGTCAATCGACCCCAAATGGGGTCCCGACCCACAGGTTGAGAACCACTGATTTAGTGGCTGTTCAAAGTTACAATGGGACTGAAAAAAGTCACTTAAGACCTTTTTTCACACTTACGACCATTGCAGCATCCCCACGGTCACATAATCAAAATTCAGACACTTGTCAACTGACTCATGTTTATGATGGTTGCAGTATTCTGGGGTCATGTGATTCCCTTTTGCAACCTTGTGACAAGCGAAGTCAATGGGGAAGCCAGATTCACAACTGCGGTGATCCACTTAACAACTGTGGCAAGAAAGGTTGTAAAATGGGGCAAAACCCATTTAACAAATGTCTCACTTAGCAAAGAAATTTTGGACTCAATTGTGGTTGTAAATCGAGGACTACCTGTAGTGCCTTTCCCCTCCCCTCTTATGATTGTCGGTTCAATTCAATTTAGTCAGATAAGAATGGATTAAGAAGAAAGACTATATTCTGAGCAAGCTGATATACACCATCTTAATTCCCCATATTCTTCAGTGAGCATTGAAAATAGCTTCCAAGTATTTTTGTTGTTGTTGAGATAATAGAATTTCACACATTTTTTAAGACATCTCTGTAAGAAGAGATTGAAAAGTTCTAGAAAGTACTACAGAAAGGAAGAAGAAAACACCTGGGATAATTAGGTTTTTGTTTTTTTTTAAATGTGATAATCAAAGTACAGAGGCTTCAAGGAACACTAAAGGTCATATGCACATTTATCTGGGAAGGAATTTTTGAATCCAATTTGTGCAAAAAGGGGCTCAAAAAACTTTACTTAGTGCTGAACATCATCCTTTCAGATGTGACCATCCATCAAAATGACTTACATAATATCATCCCAAGATCATATATTGAGTAGGCTGATGATGTGCAAAACCCAAAACGTATTCAGAAAACACTGAAGTCTTGAGCCAGTGAGGAGGAGAACAAGAGATAGTTTAGTAGCATTCTATGAGTATAATTCTTGGTATGAGTCATTGGCCCCCTCTGGATTTGGATGATCACGGAACTAGTTTTATGATGAAAAAGGCGTAGAATGAGGGCCCCACAAAGGAGTTAAGAGATGATGGACCAAATCCTGCAAATACATCTGCCTTATGGTTGCTGCAGTGCTTTGTTTGGAACTTACACTTTCTCCCTCTAATGTTATGCTGAAAGGAGAAGGCAGAAAAGAGAAGATTGAATGGATTGCGTAGCCAATCACACACGGCATATCTAAAAGCAGGGCAGCACCATCTGACAGTGACTTGCAATAGAGGTGGGGTAGGAATTGGCAGTTGTGATGATTGTGTGATTTTTTTTCTGCCAGTTCTTTAACTCGGCCATGGGGAATAGCCCAAAGATGGGGGAAAGACTGATGTTTCACCTTGTGTGAATTCAACAGGCTGGGTCACACAAGTTGTTGAGACAAGCAAGAAAGAGCCATGAAGTTCAGTAAGCTAGGAAAAGGAGGAAGAGAGGAAGAAGAGAGAGATGTGAAACAAATGGTCTAAAGAATGTGGGAAAAGGTGAAGAAGATTCCCCTAAATGCAGCAAGAGATCACAATAAGCAGCCTGGAAATTCTGTCTAAATAGGCACATGGATGAGAGGGAACAATTCATTTCAATGTTTAATGCTCACCAGGCTAGGGATATAAAAAACCTGTTACTTTGAGCCTCTCATTTCACCATCCTTAACTTTTGATTGTTCTAAGCTACAATTATCACCAAAGAAGAAGGTGACAAAGAATACTGTATTGAAACAAAAAATGAATCCTTGTTAATTTCATACTGTCCGAGTGTGCAAAAGAGAACATATTAATCTTAAAATTATAATGTTGACAGAAAGCTGTCCCCATGTGATCAGTCACCCACTATTTCTCTTGGGCATCCCAAAGGTCAAAGAATATTAATCTTTGTTCATCTTTGCTCTCATTTTACTTTCTTAGGGCTGGCAGCTGATGGCTTGAAAAAAAACTAAACCTGCAGTCACAATCTCTTGTGATGAGAGGTAGAATGAGATTTTTTTTAAAAAAAAAATGGTGAAATTGTCACCTGCTTTTGTCTGGTGGGTAAAGATTTAATGTGAGACAACACTCAGAATAGGCTGCTAGACATGGCATCTCTCCTTCTAATCACAAACTCAGGAGTCAGTGCCAAAAGCATTATAGCCACAAGACAGCACCAGAAAGCCCAGAAGGAAAAGAGATTTGCAGAAGTCCAAATAATGTGCTTAAATCAAACCATCATAAAAGCCTGAAATGTATAGCAATTCTTGGGGTAGGGAGAGGGAGAGGGAGAGGGAGAGGGAGAGAGAGAGAGAGAGAGAGAGAGAGAGAGAGAGAGAGAGAGAGAGAGAGAGAGAGAGAGAGAGAGAAGACCATAGTGAAGGGCATAGTTGAGACATCTTGCATGGTAGGAGCGCGTGAAAAGATGGACTGGAGCATTTCTTTAAGAGGGAGGTTTTGAGGAACCATTTTGTTGCATGTCCTCTTAACAAAATTCAATTCAATCGAGCTTTATCCAGAAATTAATATGAAAGTTTGGATCAAACAATGTATTCAGACAGGTATTTTGTACAGTGCTCTGGTACAAGCTAAACATCACTGTTGAAGTTTTTAGGCAACTGTTCTCCAGGTGATATTTCTATGGAGAGGGTGAAAAAAAGGTAAGAAGATGCCTGCAATGGAAGCTCCACCCCCTTTTATGTAGATCACAAAAGGACAGGTTTTCAATGATATGGTTATGACCACCATCTCAACTTTTTTTGACCACTTCAGCCCTTGTTTGGGGCACTGCCAGCAAAGGCAAGGAGCTAAAGAGGTGTGTGGACATGAGATGTCCAGAAAAGATGACACTGACCAGTTGGCCTTGTGAGGCTTTTCACACACACACACACACACACACACACACAATACAAAGAGAAGCTAACAGATTAAGAACAGAACTTTTCTTTGAATTATTCAAAATAGATGAGGGAGTCAAGCTATTCTCCAAAGCGCCTGAAGGCAGGACAAGAAGCAATGGATGGAAACTAATCAAGGAGAGAAGCAACCTAGAACTAAGAAGAAACTTCCTGACAGTTAGAACAATTAACCAGTGGAACAACCTGTCTCCAGAAGCAGTGAATGCTCCAACACTGGGAAGTTTTTAAGAGACTGGATAGCCATCTGTCCGAAATAGTGTAGGGTTTCCTGCCTGAGCAGGGGGTTGGACTCGATGACCTCCAAGGTCCCTCCCAACTTTATTATTATTATTATTATTATTATTATTATTATTATTATTATTATTATTATTATTATTATTATTATTATTATTATTATTATTATTATTATTATTATTACACCTTTTAAAAATCAGCCCTAGCTTGAATTATACTTGCAAACGAAAAGATGAAATCAGTATTTTCTTTCATAAATATATAAATTAAAGATATGATCCCAAACAGATTTACATTAATATAAATCTTATTGAAGCCAGTTTGGTGTAATGGTTAAAGGCACCAGGCTAGAAACCAGGAGATTTTGAATTCTAGTTCTGCCTTAGGTATGAAGTCAGCTGGGTGAATCCCAGCCATAGGAAGCAGGTGAGGGTAAACCACTTCCAAACTAATTGACAAGAAAACTACAGGGATTTCTTTGGGTAGAGGCCAGGAGTCAAGACTGACTTGAAAGCAAAACAACTCTTCATTAACATAAAGTGGGGTTATTACTCTGAAAAAACTGAAGGTAAAGGTTTTCCCTGTCCAGTAATGTCTGATTCTAGAGGGCGGTGCTCATCTGTTTCCTAGCTGAGGAAGCCAGCATTGTCTGAAGATGCTTTTGTGATCATATGGTTGGCATGAGTATATGCTGAGGCACATGGAACACTGTTAGCTTCCCACTGAGGTGGTACCTATTTATCTGCTTGCATTTGCATGCTTTCAAACTGCCAGGTTGGCATGAGCTGGGGCAAGAATGGGAGCTCAACCCATCTTGCAGTGTTTGGGTCTCTAACTGCCAACTTTTTGGTTGACAAGCCCAGTGTCTTAACCACTAGGCTCCTGTGCCCCCACAAACAGATACATAAACATTAAAAATCATATTTGCTTTAAGATCCATCTTTGCAGAATAAAAGTCTTGATTTGGTGAATTTTTAATACTTTTGCCAGCCCACTCCTAAAGGGAACAGAATGCCAAAGCTGAAGATCTGCAGAGAATCTGGTCCTCTAAAAATATAGTGAAAAGTTCTATTTCATCCCTGGCTCACAGTTGGTTAGTCATGTGGTTTCAAATATCAAAGAGAGACGAGACTGGGCTTTTAATCAGAAAAAAATAGATGCAAGAGAAATTATACAAGAAGAAAACTGGCTGCAAAACTCTGCTCTTTCTGGGTGGACCCCAGAGTGGTTCAAAAAAGTCAAGATGGCAGCCATGTGCATATGCAAAAAAAGGGGCTGGGTTTCATTTGTGCAGCCACAACTGCCATCTTAGATGCTGCTGCAGTGGCACCAACTGTAGAATTCTACTGAGGAGAAACCAGTATGGGACCGGTCAACTTGCTCATTAGACATCTTCAGGGAATACAAACATTGCCTTTTGCACAGCCACTTTGGCTCAATCTTCTCTCAACACTGACTGATAACACTCTCTGTTTTCAAGCAGGCAAACTTCCCAAGTCCTCTATGGATCTTTTATGTGGGAAGCTTAAGTATGATCCTGAACTACTGTACATGAATTTGGGGCATTGATTCTTCCCTTCTTTGCTTTAGAGCAGTTGGGGAATTTAGGTGCTGGTGGCGGGATTCTGGGCATTGAAATCCATTGAAATTGCTGAGGTTGAGGAAGTTGTTTTGGAGCACGGGTGTCAAACTGGCGGCCCACGGGCCGGATGCGTCATGGCGAAATCGCACCCACCCCATTGCCGGCAATGGAAAAAAAGTCACGATATGTCACGACACGTCACGTGATGTTGCGAATTTGACACCCCTGCTTTAGAGCATACAACAGCCCCTGTTCTGCCATTCTTGCTTCTAGATGAACACAAAAGTGTTGTATCTTGTTTCTAGGTTCCACAGAGCCTTTCCTTTCTAAAATTCAGCTTGATCCATCAAGCTCCTCTTTTCAGTAATGAAATGGGTCATGTAGTGATTGTTACAACTGCCTTGGGATCTCACAGGCTGTAAAATAGTGTTGCCTGTTGTCTTCAGGTTGTCTGCGACACTGCTCTACTCTCAGTTCCCCTGCGCAGACAAGTGAAAAGAGATTTTAAAATATTGGAATGAGGAAAACCATTTTGTAGCCACATGTAACAGCTTGCTGCTGAGGACAAAGACAATTCTCAACAGGCAGAACTTTTATTTGTGAAGAAATGTATTCTAATTCTCAAATTCCTTCCCTAAGCAGCACTTAACAAAATCTACTTACTCACTCATTCCATACATGTCAGATCTGTTTTTCACATTTCTATATAAATTTATTCTTTGAACACAGGTTTTGGAATAGTACCTAACACTGGCCCCTCCTGCTAGGTATCAATACTGTGAGGAAAACCTGTTTAAAATAGTGTTTATGCCAAGGCATAGTACCTCAGATTACCATTGACTGTATCAAGGTGTTCAAGAACAGTCAGTCAACAAACTGTCAGTCCTCCTGGTTACAGAATAATTTGATACCGTGCTAGGAAATAGAGACAGACAACATTTCAAGGTCTCCCTTCTCCTATGTTTCACTGAACTGGTCAGTTTAGAGTTGGCAGAAAATTATACCTGCATGAAATTAGCTGTGCTCATTGTTGCTTTCTATCTTGTTTTTGTTACCTCTTTTACTTGAAGTCAACTGATTTCCATCCACATTAATTGATGACAAAGACCAAGAGATGGTATATATCATGATAATGCCCTTGGCTAGGCTTGGAAAAGGATATGAACCCAATATTAACTCTAGAGTAAATGTCTCATTACAAGCTTATGGTAAGGTGAAGGCAATGTCATATGGCTATGTCAAAAAAAATAAAATAAATCCCAATGTAAGTTTGTGCCATGTCTATGCTTAGAAATTATTCTGGTAAAATTTATTTTTGAAGCATCTATACATTGCTCCAAGAAATTAGCTCACCTTGCTATTATTAAATTCATTTTAGAGCAAATGGAGTTCCTGGGGCCTTCCATTTTTGAATAGTACGATCTGTTCTTTGTTTCTTGGGGTGTTCACCTACCAGAATAAATTAACTCATTAGTAATTGCTTCATTCTGAAGTAAATTTGCAGACACTTGCTAGAGGAAATGAGCATTTTTGTGTTCCCTCACCTGCCAAATCAACTCATTGAGATGTACTTCCAAGTCAACATCTATCAGCTTCACCTGTCAGGCTCACTGAATTTAAGTTGAAGGAACTCTTATCCCAACCGCTGGAATTCCAGGAAGACAAACCAGGAGCTACAAATGGCCTGTAGAAAGATGCAGGACTGAGGGAATATCAAGTTAAGGGTAGAACAGCTATACTTTTATTTCATGTTCTTTTAAAGACTTCTAAGGCCAACAATGAACAGGTTAATCTACAGTTAACCATTGTGAATATTTGGGAATTAGGAAATTGCATGGGCTTGGTAATTTGCCAAGACTTTTAGCAAGGTAATCTCAGGGCTGCTGTGACTGCGTATGGTCCATGGATCTGGATTACCCATCCCTGACAATGACTCCATCTTTCCCTATAAGAAAGCACCTGAAGTTGTTGTAATATTGTTTTAAGCTCAATTTTATTTTGCCTACAATAGTCTGGCTCCTAATGAAAAGGAACAGGACCTCTTAAAGGCCTCTAAAGTCATGAATAAACTGTTGTTCTGTGGGGCAGGAGTGGATGTGGGGTGAGTGGTAATGGATTGCGATGTTTAAAGATACCTCTAAGCAAGACTGGATGGCTGGCTGTAGCCTCCAATGAATTTCTCCACAGTGCTCACAACCTGGTTCTAAGCATTGAAGAGAATTAAGTGATGGCTAGACCTAAGTAGCTGAAACTACACAGATGACTAGGGAACGAAATGAAACTGGAAGTTGCTCTAAATTGAAAGTCTGCCCAGCAGCATCAACAAAGAAGGGTCAAAATTAACCAGAGGATGAAATGAGTGTTATTGTGTAAACCCTGCCCCTTTTGAATGCATATTCATAAGGAGTGGGACTTGTCTTGCAATGCTCTGATGTTCTCTTGTCACTTGCCCCTCCCCCACCTTCTGTGTGGACTCTGCAGTCTCTGGTGCTGAAAAAGCAGCAGACCATAGAGAGGGGTAAATTATATTAGCAATGCTTGTTCTAGTAAGAGAAAATGTGTTCATCTAAAGAAGGATAGATTTTTTTTTACTTTCAGCTGCACTTTCCAAACAGCTGCTATACTCCAATGCTGTCCCCACCCCCTCTTGCCCTGTGTTAGACAAATAATAATAATAATAATAATAATAATAATAATAATAATAATAATAATAATAATAATAATAATAATAATAATAATAATAATAATAATAAAGTTGGAAGGGACCTTGGAGGTCATCTAGTCCAACCCCCTGCTCAGCCAGGAAACCCTATACCATTTCAGACAAATGGCTGTCCAATCTCTTCTTAAAAACTTCCAGTGTTGGAGCATTCACCGCTTCTGGAGGCAGGTTGTTCCACTGGTTAATTGTTCTAACTGTCAGGAAGTTTCTCCTTAGTTCTAGGTTGCTTCTCTCTTTGATTAGTTTCCATCGGTTGCATCTTGTCCTGCCTTCAGGCGCCTTGGAAAATAGCTTGACTCCCTCTTCTTTGTGGCAGCCCCTGAGATATTGGAACACTGCTATCATGTCCCCCCTCATCCTGATAGGTAGAGAAGTCATGAAAGGTAGAAAGACACTGGCTGAGCTTGGATATCACTGTGATGTGCAGTGATTCCAGATGGTGGTTGGTTTATTGTACACTAAAGCCCAAGAAAAGATATATATGGAAAGGTATATACGTTGACTATAGAAGTTTTTTGTACAATACAGTATAATTTATGCCCTTTGATTATATGCATGCCCATGTGGATGTAAGCATCACTCTGTTCAATGGGGCATATTACACAGGGCTGAATTTTTTTTTTTTTAAATCTAGGACAGCAAGATTGCATTTAGAAGCAGCTCAAACAAACACTGCCCTAATTTACTGAAATATAAGGAGGGGGAAAAGAATGTGCAAAATAATCAAACTTGCAAGATTTGATATTATAACTGATCTCAATAAAAGTAGTTTTAGCCTTTCTGTGGAGTTGATTGCCTGGTATAGTCTGTCTAGTAGAGTTGACACCAGATATGTTTCAGGAATTTGCCAAGGCAGGAGTCTCCTTTATGATCACAGAAATTCATACTGAATGTCCTCAATGGAAGAATTACATTAAGATGACTTCCATTAAGATGAATGTCAGCTAGGCTGGCTAGGGACACAAATGTATAATGAAGGATCACTAGTCTCTCATTGTAGGGAGAAAAATAGAGCCTTACTTAGCCTGGCATCCTACAGAGGATTTCTCAACCTTGGCAATAGCAATAGCACTTAGACTTATATATCACTTCATAGTGCTTTACAGCTCACTCTAAGTGGTTTACAAATGTCAGCATATTACCCCCCAACAATCTGGGCCCTCATTTTACCGACCTCGGAAGGATAAAAGCTTGAGTCTACCTTGAGCCGGTGAGACTTGAACTGCTGGCAGCTGGCAGAATTAGCCTGCAATTATACTACATTCTAACCACTGTGCCACAACGGCTCAGTGAAGATGTGTGAACTTCAATTAGTTATATATTCTAGGCCACATAAAACTTACTAAGGTTTAGTTTATCTCTTCTGTTGTCTGGTTGTCTGTTTATATTCCAGTATTTTTTTTTTTACAGTTAGAACTACCTCAATTTTACTGCATTTGCTTTGGACTTGTGAATATTCAAATTCAATTGATATTTCTTTTATTTCTATTCTATTCTGTGCTAAGTTTTTAAACAGATTAGCAGCAATAGCAACAACATAATTTCGAGGCAAATACTTTAGGCTATCAATCATCAGCCGGGGATTGGCATCTTCCCATTTGGTATTTACTGTGGTTGCAATGTGTCTTTCATTGCTGGCTGGTGCCCTATAATTGGTCCTGCTATTCTCCCTAATTTTGCTGTGTTTGAAAGGAAAGCAGAGATAAAGGAAACAGCAATGCTTTGTGATTTCAGCCCAGGAAACAAGAATAATCAGCATATAAATGAATGCGTTCTTCTCCAGTTGCCACTGGTATGAGTAGCCATGTGCTATCAAATGAGAAAATCACATACCCACTGCAGCCAGCCTATAATAATCCCTGTATGATGAATTCCAGTATTAAGATTGCCACAATGCAAGGATACTCAGCATGACAATCACACTGACTTCATTGGTTACAAATGGGGGGCAGCCCGTTATTTAGCTTAATGCCGATTTTATAAATAGCAATATAACTGGGAACAGTGGTTCACTTGCACTGACAAATGCAATTGGAATCTCTCCCTCCAACTGTTTTTATTTGCTTATTTCCTGAAGAACATCACATCCTGCGCTCCTGCTGTTTGAGGTGGCCTCCGAAAATAGGAAAAAGAGGAGCCAGGTTTCCCTTCCTTTGTAAAATTAAAATAGAAAATGCCTCACCGCTGATCAATGTGAAACTTAAATAAATGCACGGTGCAGGTTTTTTTTTGCAGCCAGCTAGGTGTAATGTTTATTTTCTTTGTTTGACTTTGATGGTTTGGGGAGTTTAATTGTATTTATACTTCCGCATGACTCATTTTCCTCTTGAACAGGAGGGATATTTTTTTTTCAGGGGCTCTGCCTTGGCTGCATCTCTATCAGCATTCACCCTCTCAAGGTCATTATTAGCAAGTGTGAGAAATTCCAATTATATAACCTTACGTCACAGGATGCAGCACTGCTCATTTATGGGACAACTCAAGAGTTGGGTAAGATGAACTGGTTATTGATGGTGCTTCCCTGCTTATAGTCAAGCTTAGGAAAATGACAATATCGGTATCTGTACGATGTTATTTCCCCAGGATATGGGCAGCTGTGCGCTGTCAGTTGTGCAGTCTTGTCTGGTCCCATTAACACTGAAATAGGGGCTCTGCAAAGTTTCAATAGGAATTTTCTTTATGTGTCTGGATGATGCTGGGGTTTGGTTTTAAATGTACCTCTCAGATCAATACCAGATGATAAAACAACACGTTCAATTAATATCACCATAGAATTGAATATATATATTCAATATATATATCTTAGCTATTCCTATAGCATTACACTCTTTTGGACAGACCACTCTGATGTTGTTTCTGGCATCTGTCAGAGCCACTCTCCCAGTTTACTTGTCACAGCCCCAAATGCTTCTACTACCATTGCTACCACTTTGGCCTTTACTTTCCACATTGTCTTCAGTTACTCCTTCATGTCCTGGTACTTCTCTGGCTTCCCTTACTCATTCTTCCTGATGTTGCTGTCTCTTGGCACTGCTACATCTATAACTCCCTCTCCCCCCCCCCCCCGTCTTTTAGTTCTTGTCTGCTATCACAATATCTGGCTGATTGACTAGTCCCTGCCTGTCTATCTGGATCTGGAAATCCCACAGGATCTTAGCTTTCTTATTCTCCACAACCTTGTGTGACTTCCAAAATAATTGGGGGGAAAAAAAGAAGTGATGCAATGGATTATTGTAGTTGCATATGTAGGCAATGAGCTTTGGCCCAAAGGTTGATCTGAGAATGACAAGCATACCCAAACTTCCAACTGTTTTTCAGGTCCACAAGTTTGTAATACACATTCAGGGTTTTGTATAAACAAGACTGCATCTCCCTCATTGTCATCAAGGTCAAGACTTTTGAGTTTTCTCCACGCTTCACCTGATTCTTAGATTTCCGCACCTACATCCTAGAATAACTGGACTACAGTACAGCATAAAGGAAGACGAAATCACATATTGGTCATTTGGTTATTTTATGTTATTCATTTATTATTTTAGTTTTGAGGCTGTCTGACTCCACAGCGATTCTTGGTAGCTCACAAATAAAAACTTGAAAAGAAAAGAACATATATCAAAGAAAAGAATACAGTTGATGGGGAGACTGAACCAAAACACTGAGAGGAACCATCTCCATCCTAAGCCTCTGGAAGAATGGAAGATCAAAAAGGTGAGAGCAGTATGGATCTCTCCCTCTGGGGAGATACTATGTCTTTGAGTGCCTGCTTCACAACACCAAGAAAGTGTGATGTAGCCCCCACCATTTGTCACCTCACCTGATACCTTATGTCAACACTTTTTACTTTTAGCTAAGGTGCAAAAATGGCAGAATTAGAGCAAAGAATTAACATTAAATCCTAAACACAGTTGACTGGGAGGGAACCTCATTGACCTCAGTTGGGTCTTATTTCCAAATAAATGGACTTACAATATATCTGCAAATGTTCATAATGGTAGATCATGCACAAACCCAAAGGTTGCTGCCACATTGAACACTCCCTCCTCTTGCAGAATTCACTCTCACAGTTGCTGAATTATTGGATTTGCTTGACCCACTAGACGTAGTCCGTAAGCACTGGGAAGAAAAGCTGAACATTTGTCTGTCTGTCTGTTACACACTAACATGATTGCTTTAGAACTTGCCTCTCTCTATATATATGTTTCTCTGTGTGTGTGTGTGTGTGTGCGCGCGCGTGCGCGTGCATGCTTATATGTATATATGTATGTGTATATATATATATATGCACATATATATGTATATGTATGTTAATTTGATATCTGAAATGTGTCTTGTACTTTCTTATTTAATAAGGTATTAAAACCCTTGAGATTTCTGTGCAAGACAAATTTGTCGGCTCTTAAACTGCATTAACTTTCAACTCTAGCATGCCCTACAAAATCCCTTAAGCAACAATTAAGGATATCAATATTTGATATGCAGCTTATAATTCCCATGCATGATGTGTGTGTGTGTGTGTGTGTGTGTGTGTGTTTGAAACTGAATCCATCAAATAATGATATAGATAAAACTACTGCAAAAATAACCCACTAAATTGGTACGTCAGTATATTAATTGGGCTTCAGAAAGTGCTTGTTACACAAGTATCATAACCCTTCATTTGAAAATAGTACATTCAGAATATTAACATTTGAAAAAGTTGCCACAGGGAAAACCATGTTAGCTCTTGAATCAAAAAGATCAAAAAGTCTTGAAGGTTGCCATAAAAGTTGAGGTCTACATTAGGTATTTAACTCTTCAAACGTGTGAAACTTAAGGACTGTGCTTTGAACTGTAGTGGTGGCGGTGCCACATTTAAAACTGAATTTGATTTAAGCTTTATTAAATTGAGCATGTTTATTTTCTAATAATTCTTTAACGTTTGGTTTTATTCAAACAATAAAATTTGGTGACAATTTTTATTGTCTTTATAACTTGCATCTAAACTTTCAGGGAGGCACACACATGTTAGCCTGAGGTCTAAAATTAGATTTGCCTTTAGGCTACAGGTCATCATTGACCGCGACCATAGATAATTTAGAACTACCTCACTGCAGATTCATGGATTCTGATGTACATGATAATCCTCCCTGGAGCTGTCATGTCTCGGCTGGAATAATCTGCATGACCACTAGGTGTCAGCAATGACATAGAGAAAACTTGCTTTTGCTGGCATCCAGTGGCACTCCAGATTTTTGCAGTCCAGATGTGGTAGCCCTATTATTCTCTCTCTCTCTCTCCCTCTCTCCCCCCCCCTCTCTCTCTCTCTCTCT
Organism: Protobothrops mucrosquamatus; assembly: GCF_001527695.2. Lineage (NCBI taxonomy): Eukaryota > Metazoa > Chordata > Lepidosauria > Squamata > Viperidae > Protobothrops > Protobothrops mucrosquamatus. Next base: position 284,500 of record NW_015386667.1, on the reverse strand, counting down.
CACACACACACACACACAGACAGACACACACACACACACACACACACAGTTGTCCCCAAAGATATTCCAGAGGGTTTTATATTGAGAGCAATTTTATAAAAGAGGCATAGCAATGCAGGAGAAGATGGCACTTTCCTTTCTCTTTTGTGGCTAGCCATCTATACAATATTATATTTTTTTAAAAAGCTCATGTTCATCATTTTGAATACTTTGGAAGATATGGAAAAAAACTCCTCCAATTAGCTTTATTATTATTTTTATTCTTGGGCACAGAAAGACTGATTGACAAAAGCCTTGATAGCCAGGAGGGAGTTCCCTAAGGCAGGGCTTTTCAACCTTTTCACCCATTGTACCACTTTTAGAATATGGCAACATCCGAGTACCACCAGTCGCCTAGCAAGGTGTCAAAAACTTGATGATCAAAAAAAAAAAAAAAAGGAAAAAAAGTGATGAAGTACAGGTAGTCCTTGACTTACAACAGTTTGCTTAGTGACTGTTTGAAGTTACAATGGCACTGAAAAAAGTGTCCCCAAGGCACAGCCGAGCAAGACACCTGTCTGCCCGCCTGGCAGTGCTCTTCCTCCTATCTGAGGTTTTCATTGTTGTGAGCATTTCTGTTGAGGATTGGCAGCGGGGGTGGGGTGGGGGTGTTTGGTTTTTATTCCTCCATCTGCTGGGTGTTTGCAGCAGGTTTTGGTCACTTCACATGACCCTGGGACACCGTGACCGTCATAAATATGAATCAGTTGCCAAGCATCTGAATGTAAATCACAACACCCTGGAGATGCTGCAACATTCCAGCTGATCGGCGCTTCTTCTGGGTTCAGCAGAAGCGCCAGGATCAGCGGCAAGCTCCAGCTGGAAAGTGGCACTGATCCTGGCGCTCCCACTGAGCCCTGACAGCCCTGCAGTTCCAGCCATCTCTCGCTCAGGCTTGTGCGGTGCTGCCACCGGTTCAGCTCATTCCCCTCCCCCACTACTTTTCTAGGATGGTCGCGTACCACCTGCCAGGTGCCAATGTACCACAGGTTGAAAAGCCTTGCCCTAAGGTCCATATTTGGCTCATAGGCTGAAATTTCTCCATATGTACCTTAAGTAATCATAGATTGCTTGTGATCATGAAATAGTCACCCTTTGACCTTCAGAGTGGAACATTTGTCTAATTCTTTTTTTTTTTTTTGCAAATTTTATTAATTTTTCAAATAAACATATAATACAAATGTGGTGCATTTGATTAAAAAACAAAAAGGAAAACCTAGTCAATATATTTTCAGAAATGATCGGCGGTCCCCCCCCTAAATCCACCCTCACTCCTTCCTACCTACTTCCCTCTTCCTTCCTTCCCCTCCAACCCACACCCTCTCCTCCTTCCTCCTTTCCAACTATCCTACACATCCCATCACCTTCTTTTCCACATCCTTCGGATGCAGTTCAGGGGTACTAGCCGATCATCTCCTCTTACATTATTTTTCTATAACATATAAATACACCAAATTTTATATAATTCTACCCCTTCATCCCCTTCCCCCCTCCCCCCCGGACTTCCCAGAACTGAATACAGGGATAATCACATAGCATCCCAAATCTAAATAAAACTACCCAGACATAATACAAACAAATATTAACATACTTTAACTCTAATATACAATAATAAACTTAAATATAAAATATGTATATAAATTATACTAAGTATATAGAAATAATAAAAAAGAAAAAAGTTTAATCAAAAGCTATATGATAATTATTCATTTCATACTTTCTCTGAATATAATCTATCCATCTTCTCCATACCAAAATGAATTTTTCTTGAGATTGATCCTTCAAATATGCGGAAATTTTAGCCATTTCTGCAAAATATGACACCTTCAATCTCCAATCATCCATAGTTGGTAGTACCTCCATCTTCCAATTTTGAGCAACCAATAATCTTGCTGCTGTTATACAATACAACATCAAATTCATTTCCTTAAGGTCCAAATTTTCCATAATGCCCAATAAAAATAATTGCGGTGTAAATTTTATTTTTTTCTTAAAAATCTGTTGGATATTCCACCAAATCTTAATCCAGAAAGCCTTTACATTCCTACATGTCCACAAAATATGATAATAAGTTGCATCTAAATTACCACATCTCCAACATTTTGGCTGCAAATTTGGATACATGCAAGACAATTTTTGGGGATCTAAATGCCATCTGTAAAACATTTTATAAAAGTTTTCCCTTAAATTCTGTGCTTGGGTGAACTTGACATTTCTTACCCAAACTACCTCCCATGTATCTAACATAATTGGTTCTTGAATATTTTGAGCCCATTTTATCATACAATCTTTAACTAGTTCTGTTTCCGAATCCAATTCTATTAAAACACTATAAATTCTCCTAATATGCGCTCTACTTTGATCTTTAATCTGCTTTATCAAGTTCAGATCTTCCAAAATTAACCCAAGCTTTTGATCTATACGCCACCGAACATTTGTCTAATTCTTATTAGACAGATAATGTTCTTTATCATTGCATCTTTGCCAACATGTTTGTAAAAAAATGTTCTTTAGAAGGAGATCATTCATAGATTAAAAAGCAGTTGGGTTGACCGTGGGCAATCTTTCCTGATGTGACAATTCACCTTTAAGAACCCTGCCCTGTGGCTTTCCATAGAAATCAGCCACTCCAGGTTGGGAAAGAATTGAGATGGAACTGATCTGCCTTGACTGGCAAATCAACACATCTACAGGGCTTTCCATGCCCATTAAAAGAAGCCAATACTGCCAAGCAGACTGATGAGAAGTGGGTGCTATCTGCCTTTTAGTGGTGTTTCGAGATTTCCCAAAGGTGCTTTTCCAAAAGGCAACTGAACTTTGGGGTTTTTTTTCCCCTTGAAAATGTTTTGCTTCTCATTCAAGAAGCTTCTTCCATTCTAACTGAGTGGTGGGGAATGGAAGGAATTATATTCTTTGCAGTCATCTGCTTTATAGAATATAAGAAGAATGTAAATTCTTCCATTCCCAACCATTCAGTTAGAAATGAAGAAGCTTCTTGAATTAGAAGCAAAATGTTTTCAAGGAAGAAAAATCAAGAAAGGCCAGTTGTATTTTGAAAAAAAAAAGCACTTTTTTTTTCAGTACCCCTGAAATATTGTTCTATGTAGCAGCTCCAGACTCCATTCTAATTATAGGACCACAACCTAGTTTGGCTACTTTTGGTGAAAAGTCCTTCTATGCAACATTCCAAATTTGTTGATGTTATTAAATCAGTGCTTGAGGACTCAAGAGAAAAAAAAGCTGTTTCAGCACATCCTAATTTGATATATAGTTTACTCATGGTTGGATTGATTATTTTAATACTTTGTATTTTTTAAACATGAAAAGTATATTAGGCTCTGTAAATAAATAAATCTCACATCCTATAGATTTGCTAGGATCCAGATCTTTAGCCTGGCATTTATTTAATGAAGTGGACTGTAGTTATGAAAGTTTATGTCACATTGGCTTTAGATGGAATGATAATCTTTGATCTTCTTTATTACAACAAGCTATGGCAGTCCTCTAGAGATTTGTAGCGTTATCCTGAATGTGTAGGATTTAGCTACTGTTGACTTGCCTAATCAATATAGCTTAATTTCTTATGTATATTGAAGGAGATGGACAAATTCAAGATGTTTGTTCAATCCCATCTAATGTATTTTTTTTTTAAAAAAAGCTTCTGTTGTTTTTTAGTTATTTTCCTTTAGGAAACTTGAAGGTAGCTTACCAGTGAAATTTTGGATGAAATAATAATCAAAAGCTTGCTTTAAAAAAAAATTCAATACAATTGTAATGTAACATTTCTCACTTTTAATCATTAAAAGAAGCTCAATATGGGGTTATATAATGCAATTAAAAGAATCACACAGAATTGTATTATTTCTAGTCTGCATAGACTTTACAATCTGCTTTACTCCAGAGGCTCTAGGCAGTGTACAAATCAGATCAGCATACAACACACACAAGAATACAATAAAAAACAAAATGAACCAAAAAATAACAGTCATGATGTCACCAGGGTACAGATCTTACTTTGGTCTCCAAAGGCCTTCAGGAATAATTAAGTTTTAACTATTCCCTGGAAGGATATAAGAGTGAGGGCCGTTCCAGAGGAAGGGAGCTGTCACTGAGAATGCTTCCTTTTCTGATTCCTCTTCCTATTATACCAATTAAGAAGGGACATTTAGGAGATGATATCTGTTCTCCTGTGTCGGCTAACCAAAATAGGGGGTTTCCAAACAGGGCCCAGGTTATATTAATCAGTACAACAAGTTGGCATTATGGGATGCAGTATGGGTGGATAAGTAGTTCTACTTTGCCACTCTTATTGCATAAAAATGGCTGAAATCGAAGCCAAGTCCAGTTATACTTATTTCTCATTTTCCACTAGCAGTGCTTCCATTTTCCTGCAACAACTTGGAAATCAAGCGAAGACCATTCAGGAGCAATCCTTCAGGTCCCTGGCGGCTCTTGTTAGTTACAGCTTAGCTATAATGGTATGTAGGAATGACCTTGAAGGAAAGGGGAAAAGATGCTGCCTAGGGAATGATTGGATAAAAGGAGGAGGATTCCAATTTAAAAAAAAAAAAGGTTTTAAAGTAGAGTAGAGTAACAGAATTGGAAGGGACTTTGTAGGTCATCTAGTCCAACCCTCGCACCCAAGCAGGAAACCCTACATCATTTCTGACAGATGGTTGTCCAATCTCTTCTTAAAAACTTCCAGTGTTGGAGCATTCACAACTTCTGGAGGCAATGCTTAATGCGCAAAGAAAGAAACTTAAGAAGGATCCACTTCTTATTGTATCATATTGTTAAAACTTTTTTTTTTATTTTCAGACTTGCAAGATTCTTTTAATATGGCCTGACAATAAATCGAATTAGCTCATCTGATTGTGTTTCCTGTCTGGAAGGCTGACAGTAGCCTAATTTCCCTGAGAAATTCCTTAAGCACTAAGTGGATGCTTTTTAGATGCTTAATCTAAACGGTTTTCTTAATTAGCTCAGTTTTGCAGAGGAGGTTATGGCTTTGATTAGCCTCATGTTCATTTGGAAATCATCTGTCCTTAATGAGAGATTCCTGAATATGTCCACCTGAACCAGATTATATATCATCAGCTTGAAGCTAAAGGCCAGATCCAGTGCATGACCAGCAAAGTGGGTTGAGCAAATGATGATATTGTTGTGGTCATGAATTCCTGACCTACTTATACCACAGAGATGGGGAGATTAAAATGCCTTGGGTGAATGCCCAATAAGATCCAGGTGCCCGGGAGGGAGGGCTGCTATGTAGCTAGGGGTGTCAAGGCCCATGAGCTAAGTGAGATCAAGGAAACAAAAAACTAGACACACTTCAACAAGGTATCTTTAGAGTTAGGCTGGAGTAATGTATAGAATATTGGAAACTACAAGGGGAATTTCCCGCCTCATTTATAATGAGTTAATTAAGGCAAAAATCTCTTTGATCTGAAATGCTTTTTCCCACATTTATTATTACCTAGGCCAGGGGTAGGCAACCTTGGCTCTTTTATGACTCGTGGACTTCAACTCCCAGAATTCCTGAGCCAGCACAGCTCAGGAATTCTGGGAGTTGAAGTCCACGAGTCATAAAAGAGCCAAGGTTGCCTACCCGTGACCTAGGCTATATTGCCATTTATAAGATCAACTCCCAACTGACTAATCTGTCATGCTGATTATATATCTACTCTCCATTTTTTCCCCTCAGCATTCCCAGTTTGTCCCTCTGACTGAGCATTCCAAACACAGCTACCTATCTAACTACCTGTCAAACAGGGTTCCTGTGTCTGCCACAGTTTCCTGTTCCATGGGTGCCCCTTTGCTTCCTCTGCTCCAGGGCTGAGATTGTGGTAATATCCTCCAAAACAGCTAGTCAGATTTCACAGAGGGAAATTCTCCTTTCTTGGTCCAGCCAGATCATGTCCTCCCAGTTCTGCCATGTTACATTCAAATATATCATAGACAAAAATACCTTATTTGCAGATGGACCTGGTCTTTCAAAACACCAGTCTGATCCTGAGGCTTCTGACAATCCGGTTGCCTGGCTCTTGAGGTGAGATTGGGAAGTAGGAAATGGAAATAAGTTTCCTGTCTCTCTCCTCTTGGAATGGCCTGGTCCCATTTCTCACCATCCTTCTCGTCTCCACTGCTACTCTGTATTTTCTTTTTGTTTATCCCCATCTTGGTTATGTAATCCCCCATCCCGCATGCTTCTTCCATCTGCAATGTTACTAACATGACCCACTACATCTACCCTTCCGCCTAGGCCAGGGGTAGGCAACCTTGGCTCTTTTATGACTCGTGGACTTCAACTCCCAGAATTCCTGAGCACAGCTGGCTCAGGAATTCTGGGAGTTGAAGTCCACGAGTCATAAAAGAGTCAAGGTTGCCTACCCCTGGCCTAGAGGCTAGCTACAGTCCTTTTATTTACTGCATGTGTATTTTGATTTTGGAACTAGGAAAAATAGATTACCCTTTTTAAAAATAAATAAAAAATGACAAAAATTACAGTATTTTCATTTTTTTTCCAACCATCTTGAAAATCCATTTTTTCCTGTAGTTTATTGATTCTGATCTGGAAGGTTGCTGTCTTACATAATAAGTCAGCCAATAAGCCTTCACAACTTAACTTCTTTGGCACTGAGATGAACCTGCATAATATGCTTGCCCCTGGACTTGCATTCATGTAGGATTCATGGACTCCCTCTGATACATACAATAATGCTTCTTTTTTTAAAAAAAAAAAGGCTAAGCTTACCATTATGATCCTTGTACCCTTTTTGATGGAGATTCACTTTGACTAAATACAATGAAACAGATCACATCAGGCCATTCTTATGCTGCAAAAATGCAACTCTGCAGATGTATGATTTGGGCCTGACATTCCTACAGGGAGCCCATCTATACAAACAGGGAATTGCATAGGAAAAGTTCATGCCTGATTGGAATAACCTAAACAGAAAGCAGTCCCTTTGCCACTGTGGATTTTTCAAAACCCTTATATCTACAGTATATGCACACTATAGTAGAGAGAGATTATAGTATGTATACAATGTATACTATAGTACTATAGCATGCATACTATAGTATACAGTACATACTATACATACTGTAATCTCACACTTTTTCACAGATTTCTATTAATTTTAGCTCTGTCAGGCCCCAAACTCAAGAATAACATGTGGTGATTCTTACAAGCTAAGTTCTTTATTGTTTCCACACCTATAGGCAGAATCTTGCCAAGCTGAAGCATCCTAATGTCTGCATCTATTATATACACTGAGAATTATTAGGGAGAGTCTGTCCTCACCTTCTTTCTCTCACACAAAATATCTAGATTGAGCTGTCTCTTATTTCTCTGGAATGCACCCCCTCCATTCTGGGAATCTAGCGTACTACATTGCATCATATCCTTCAAGAGAACACTTTGCTTTATCAACGTTTGAGTGAAGGGCTCCTTGGATGCCAGAGCACAAAGTGATTGAGAGTGTCCACATTGCTCCATTTCCTTGGCTAACAATTAAGCAAAGTGCCTTGTCAGACTAGGGCTGGATCAACCCTATTTTGACCTGCATCTCTGAGAGATGATGTGCACCAGACAATTCCTATCTCATCCTCACAAGGATGTGTATCTCTTCTACGTGGCTGTGAGTGAGGTATTAATAAAGATTTGTGCATGCGTTAAACATGATTTAGAAGAGGTGCTTTAGAACATAGGAAAGTATGATACAGTCTTGTCTTTTTTCAAGAATTAGGTGTTGCTGTGCTCTTTCTTTTTTGTGAAGAAAAGTTTATTTTGTCTGTGTTCTCAGTTGCTTAAAGTACATTAACTTGTTCATGTAATAGGAGATAGCCATTCTATGTCAGGTCTTTTTTTGGGAGAAGGAAGATAACATCCGGCTGGGAGAGTTTAATTTTTAATTCTGAATTTCTAGAATATAGAAATTCTTCCACATGGAATATTTTATTCTTACAATTGGCTTATGATCAAATACTTTTTAAAAAGTGCTCTAGATTTAACATTATTATCCACATTAATTCCTGCAGGTGGTGTTTCCTCTGTCATGCATTAACATATGGAAAAGTGTAAACACTGACATTGCCATTTCAAAGCACACAAAACAGAATCAACCAGACTGCACATATTTATTGATTTAGAAAATTTATATGGCTGCCCATTTTAAAAATTCTGGATAGTGACAATCAAATTACAAATAAAGTAGTATAAAAAGAACCCCTATAACCAAAGACAGTTAAAAATAATTCAATACAAAAGAAAACCAAGGCACAAACATATAACAAATTCACAAATAGATACACAAATATTGGGCTCCGCTAAATCCTGCCTCAAAATCTAGGGGAAAATCAAGTCTCAGAGTCTTTTGGAAGGCAGAGCCCTCTGGGTATCAGGAAATGTCTGTTCCACAGAATTAGCACCATGAAAGAGAAGTCATGTCCCCTCAGTCCCCCAAGATAACACTATTTGATTGATGGGACCTGGAACAGGCCTATCCTGTCAGATCTGATGGGAGATGCAAAAACCTTCAGAGATCCCACTGGTATTCTTAGATTCCATCAAATAGACGTAGGCCCCATTGATATTCAATATTGGTGGGGCTGCCCCACAATGCTTTACTTGTCTTCTGATTGATGGGTGTTTTCTGATTGGCCAGCCCTGAGGCCATCATTTGACTCATCTAAAGCAGTGAGGAAGAAAACCCTCAAAGACCTTTGTTGTTGACCAGTGATTTTGTGATGTATTTGGGAAATGTACCTTCCAAAATTGTAAACGTAAACTAGTGGAGTTTAATTTGTTCTTTTTATCTTTATCACATATTCAGATTTTGGGCACCTTCACTGAAATAAGCTTCTTTGGGCACCGAAAAGGATAGGTGTTAAGGACTGATTGGATGTTTGGGGATCAGCATTCACTGTAGTTTTGTTTTGAGTTTTGGGGAAAAAAATCTTTTAGTTATACTGGAATAAGCGTTTATGACTGGCTTTATTCAATTTTTTGAATATGGCCATCTGGTTGCCAACTACTTTGTCTTGGTACTCATTACAGTACTTCCTTAATGTTCTGAACAGATGGGATTCCTGATTCCAACTAATAACTGAGATGAAACCTAAGAGAAAACCTAGAAAGCAAAGATATCAGAACTAAATTATTAACAGTTTGCAGGCAGAGATTTAAAATTATTGTGGTGCTTGCTTTATTTATCCATTCTCAGATATGGAAGTAAATCCTAGGGTGTAAATCCACCTGCCGAGTTGCCTTTAAAGTTTATTCTGAAGTCAATCAAATACCATTTTAAATTATGGCACATTTTCTGAAAAATAAAATAGGTTGACAGGACACTTAAAAAAGGAACATTTTGCTCTCTATTTTATGCATATGCAGCTCTTCCTGCTCATGTGCCAATGTTATGATTATAGCTGGGAGTGCATATGTGTGTCAGTCAATCAATCAAATGAATTTATATGCTGCTTCAGCAAAGAGACTCTAAGAAGCTAACAAGATGCCATACAGTAAATAGGATTAAAACATTAAAAAAGTCAATATATATATATATACATACATACATACATACATACATACATACATACATACATA
>NW_015386667.1:257571-274804 GCF_001527695.2 Protobothrops mucrosquamatus | reverse complement strand
ATATATATATATATATATATCAGTGGTGAGCCTGATGCCTAGGAACCCTAGTGTAGGATCATTTTCTGCCAATTTCTCATGTTCCACCCCCAAATTACACTTTCACTATAGCTAAGTGGCAGCATCTAGTTGACCTAGGTTTGTGTAACAAAAAACCTTAGTTACTGCTTAGATCAATGTTTCTCCACTTGTGGGAGCTGAAGTCCACACATCTTCAAGTTGCCAAGGTTAAAAAACACGGGCTTAGAAGAAAGACCAACAGACTGAGAAGGGTAGCAATGGCAAAGCACTTCCATATACTTGCCAAGAAAACTGCATTGATGCATCCATGACATCCACCAAGAGTCAAGCCTGACTCCAGGGAGACTTAGGTTTGTTCCACACAGCACAGTACAGATTAAGCCAAATGATATAATGTTAGGTTAGAGTTATAAAACAGTTTAAAACTGCCCACTGGTTTCTTTTAACACCATGCTGAAATTGGTCTTCCATTTTCCCCCAGCGTCTTCTAAGAAAGATGCTTATATTTAGTGCATGTTCTGCTTGCTTTAGGACGATCAGGGGGAGTGTTAAGCTTACATTATTGTCAAGGCAAGCCGGCAAAGTGTGCCCTTGTTTTGTGTTTTTCTCCTTTCCCCCTCATATCTTTCCATCGCGGCAGCAATGCTGGCACCGGCGCTGAAATAGCAGCTGTATGATTATTCCCCCCCCCTTGCTCAGCATTCCCCTTCTCTTCGGGTTGACTTACATAAAAAGAATAAGATTATCAAACGTCAAAAGAAAATGACAGGAGGTCACACACAATCGGATAAAACTGTTTCTCCCTGCCACAGTCAAGGGACAATTGTCACTGCAGGCACTTCAGCAGAAGGGAAGCAATTCCTTTCTCTTGGGAAAAGCACCTTTTTGTTGAAACTATTTATTTATTTATTTATTTACTGTATGGTACTATTTATGGAGGCCCTTGAAATGAAAGTACAGCGCGAGACAGGATTATAGAATTTCTTTAGCCGCAGCCGTTCTAATGCAGGCATTTCAAAGCCGACGGCATTCATTATGTAGCATCGTTTGTGGGTGTGTGTTTTTTCCAGGTTTCCACCCTATCTCCTGGCTGCTGCCCTTGAATACAGCTGCATTTAGGAACACAAAGTCAATGCCGTTTCTTTTCCCTGAGTGTCAGAATCCATGTTAATTGGGTGGAAAACTCTGATCATGAGACTTCATTATCAGAAGGGAGAGCTCTTATGATATGTCCTGGTTCGGCAAAATTTGTGTCGGGAACATCCGAAGGATACTTTGTACTCACAACCAGAGTGGATCTTTAGGACTTAAGACAGGGCTCCCCTAGGGAGGGATATAAGGAACTTGGGGGGGGGGCACAAAATCAAAGGTCAGAGTGAGATGGGCAGCACCCCAGCTTTACTTGCATTCCTGAAAAGCAGAAGCAGTGTTAAATTTAGTTCCTGCTTGGTCTGCGCTGCTGAGGGATTGTCCAGGTAAAAAGGGGAGACGGAGACTGAAGTTTGTCCAGGTAAAAAGACCACAGTGAAATTTGGCTCTATTCCTGTTTCACCTGCACAAGCCATTAGATAGTTATTTATTCATGGGAAGGCTCGCCCGGATTCCTTTATCATCTTAGCGGGTCATGAAAATGTTAGGAAAAAGAAAAAAACCTGACGCAAAAGACACCCTAGGATATGAAAATTAATGATGTGCTAGCTAGGGGAAAGCTGCTGAGCTGACTCATATTAAAAAGAGCAACACTGTGGTAGAGGAACAAGTGTGATGGCTCCTTGTCATGGCCATCTCAAGGGACTCATTTCGCTGAAGAGCCTGAGGAAGCTTCAGAAGCCAATGATGTTTTCGAAAAGTTGGCTAAACCCCAACCCAGAGTGAGAGCCTTCGTAAGACATGCAGCTCAAATTCAGATCAAGAAGTTTGCAATTGACCTTTGAGTTGGCTGGGAAGAAAGGCATTGCCAAATGGAGGATTGAAAGGCTGAGCAGTGCAAAAATGCTCGTCTGCCAGAAAACCTTACCTGGTTTACTTGGGGGTTGGCAAGGAGGGAAAGCAGACCAGCTTTGTGGAAATAATAAACGTTATTTGGGGATATTTGTGGATGCTGTCACAAAAGAAATGCATTCAACATTTGCAAGTAGCCCAATTCTAGAAGCAATGCCACCCACTCTTGACCTGTGTGAAAAGTCACTTCACAAAGAGATGGTTTGCCACATGCAGGAGGGCATACAAAGCACTCCTTTCAATAACTAAAATGGAGCATAGGTTTTTACATCCCTCTGTGTGTGTGTGTGTGTGTGTGAGAGAGAGAGAGAGAGAGAGAGAGAGCATGTGCATAGGTTCTTACATCCCTCTGTGTGCGTGTGTGTGTGTGTGTGTGTGAGAGAGAGAGAGAGAGAGAGAGAGAGAGAGAGAGAGGGAGAGAGAGAGGGAGAGCGAGAGCGTGCATGTGCATGTGCATGCATATCACCATTTTATTTTCCTATCAAAAAATAGAGCTGTAATGACTGTAAGTAGGAGACAGCCCAGCCTAAAGTCAAGGGCTTGATTTACTTAGTCATTAAAATGTTCAATTGAAATCATCTTTAAAATAAATGTTTCAAAGCAGCAGATATTAAAAGGTGCAAACAAAAAAATAAACACTGATTAAAATACAGGACAACTGCAACATAAGTTGATAATGTAGCGTGGCATCCCTTTCCCACTTGCAAAAGTTGGGGATAATATTTTGACATTGGTAAGGTGCCCTATCTGGCCGTGTCCTTGAAATTGATTCAGCAGCAGCAGAAGCAAATATTGAATGGAAATTCTTGCTTCTTTGCAAGGAAAGGAAAACACACTATCAGTGGTTGCTTGCATATTTCTAAACCGAAATGAAAATGCTGGGTTTTGCTTTACAGGTGAACTTAGTTTGGAATGTGGCTCTTTGAAGAACCATGATGATGTGCCACGGGTGGTGGTGGTTTCATGATCCAAATACTGTCCCTTTTTATGATCTATAAGGCATGAGCACAAGAGCAGAGCTTGGATCATGAGGGTGAATCTGCCATCCTGCACATATTGACCCTTCCCACTGCAGATGCTGGTGAACAATCACCTAAATATTGCTCCTGCCTCAGCTCTCCCCCTAATATCCTGTCCATAGGCGGAGATCAGTTTGAGACAGCAAGCTGGCAAGGACTGAGAATTTGGCTGTCTCCCATTATCTGCTTGGGTTCCTTAAATAGGTTTTAAAGATCTAGTTGTTCATTTTATCTAATTAAAGTGAAAATGGGAGAAGCTTTGAAATTGGAGCTTGATCCAACCCCCTCTGGAGGAAAAAATGTTATTTTTTTATTATTGTTTTAGGCTTTATGGGATATTACTGAATATATTGATTCAGTGTTGATTTTGTATTTTTTCACTTCTTCATAACTTTTCCTGAAAATCAGCCAGAGAGGCCCTTAAACAATTAAAATAATAACCCACACATTTATAGATGTTTCTTTTTCTGGATGCCGCTCCTTCCCCCTGATCATTATCTCACAGATTCAAGTGTAAGCTGAAATTGTTTTGACCTTATTATATTCCAAAAATACTTTGGAAAATGTAAGCCTAAGAGTAATGGGAATTGTGATTCTCGCAAAGCATTAAATAAAGAGAAGACGATAAAGATATCTCCATTCCAAAATGGCTGCAATGTATTCCTTGCACGTGGCACACTGAGATTTGCTAGCATTTCTCTTTAATGGAGTGCATCACCACGGAAGCCATAAATAATGCACAGCTGCTAACCATCATAATTAGTAGCCCTGCTGAGAAATCACTGCAACAGCCAGTAGGATAGCAGGCACTAACTCTGTCATTACAGTGGCTTCGGGGATGGGAGACATACATACTGTCTTTCCTCTTCTGTGTACAGGATACAATTGCCTTGGCCCAAAGTCAAGCAGGCCTCGAGATTCCTCACCAAAATTGCAATGAGATGGAGTGATAAAGCAAGCACGATGAATCCTGCCATGGCAACCTTTTCTTCAGATTCAGGGGAGAAAAGGGTAAGCAAATAGAAGTAGCAAATCTTTGTAGCTCTGTAGGATGGGTCAAAGGTACAGCAAGGAATTGGGATCTTTGATTCTTTTGATGTTGGAGATATTTGAGGCTTTGTACTCTGAATGAGCTGTGGGGGCTCAGTGGTTAGAATGCGGTAACGCAAGTTAATTCTGCTGACTGACAGCAGTTTGATTCTCACCAGCTCAAGGTTGACTCAGCCTTCCATCCTTCCAAGGTTGGTAAAACGAGGATCCAGTTAGTTGGGCGCAATATGCTGACTCTGTAAACCACTTAGAGAGGGCTGTAAAGCACTGTGAGCGGTCTAAGTGCTATTGTTATTGCTATTGCTGAATGATCCAGTCCTATAGAAAAGGCCTTTAGCCTGGTTCTAATTCTCTTTGTATTTATTTTTCTTCCCGGATAAAAACAAATCAAGATCAGCTTCTTGGTGTTTCTGCAGACCTGTCCATGTCATTTTCATGACAGCAATATGAAGCACATCTGCCAGGATATTTTTGCAACTGCCCATTCTTCATCTCTGGGATTTGTTGGTAGGCTCGCATTCAAATACCAATAAGGAATAAGTCAATTTAGCTTCTGAGTATAGGCAAACTCAGCCAGGTCTTGCAACCCGCTGGGATTGCTATCAACTTAAAAAGCCACATCTAAATTTGTTTCAAACAGTACCAAAGACAGGACTACAGTGTTACCACTGGAAGAAGGATAGATCTTCCATGAGGAATTTTGAAAGACATATATAAACTTTTGAAGGAAATTAATTAATTAAACTTTAAAAGTGAATCAGAATTCTGGTATTAAAATCCTTTGTTACGCTTTCCTGCCCTTTTCACAAATAGCAAACAGATTCTGCAAAGATTGGGAGAGAGGGAAAATCAACCTACCATGGTTACTTAATTATGGTGATGCTGCTAACTGCATGGACAGGTGACAGTTGCATTGCAACCAGATTCCATGCTTATTTACTACTAAATTGAGATAGTAGCCCTGTAGGTAAATTCTTAGGCTGCTGGAGGTAGAGCCCTATTCTGGAAACCTAGATTCAAGTGCAAAAAGAATCCAGTGCTTAGGTCAATGTTTCACTTTCACTGATACAGTATTTTATCACAAGCCCAAAGTTTCATATTCATCAGATCTTCTTGGAAGAGAAGACAAGTCCTTTGGCTTCTGGTTTTGGCCTTGTCCAGTTCCAAAGTCAGCTTCTACTGAAATCAATACTTCCTGATTCCTCTACTGTATACATAAATGACCACTATGCACACATAGTTGGTCATAGATGGCTTAGCTATGGTTTAACCCACAATTAGATTGGTTCGTTTAACTCATTAAGCCTAAACCATGCAAATAAAAAAAAAACAAGCTGCATTATGGTTAGGGCTTTTTTATGAGGCAAAATTCAAGGTACATCATGCAAAGATGGTGCCTGGAAAAGTAGGAAGGCTTGTGGGAGGCCCAGATTTGGGATTGGTTTGGGCAGTTTTTCATTGCTTAGAGCAGGGGTGTCAAACTGGCAGCCTGCAGGCCGGCTGCATCACACACAGGCTATGCCCACCCCAGCTCCGCAAAGGCAAAAAACATTGTGACACAGGGGACTTCTGGTTTTCTGCAGTAGTGCAGCAGTCAAGGGATCACGGGGCTCCACACCCTATGGCTGATTTCTGCCTGCCAGGGGACCCTAAATGGGCCTGAAGTTGTCCCATAGAGGCAACATAGAAGGGGAGAAGTCCTGCCAATTGTGGAGAGTCGGCAGTCAATCCGATCGGTTGGGGAAAAGCCCTCCAAAAACCGGCAGAAGAGGCTAGCTTAATTTCTGAATCTAGCCCAAGCTACAAGCATCCGAAGTCCAAAAGTACTACTTCAAGCTGACTGTAAACAACATGTTTGGAACTGGGTAAGAACAGTGATTTTGTCTCTTCTACTTGGAAACTGATTTCCTGGAAAAAAAGAAAAAGAAAAACCCCAAGAAGCAAAAAGCCTCCAAAAGTGAGAAGGGGGGGGGACCTTTGCCCCACCCTCCTGCACACGGAAGTGGCGAATTAAACCTTTCAAGGGGAACAGAAATATATTGAAATGAAAAGAATATAAGACTTAATTTGGATAAGTTTGAAATCGGTGGAATCTGTTAAGATTTTCCTTTTATATCATGAAAATAGAAGTAAATAATTGTCTATTACTGAAAAGAACTGAAAGAACTGGTGCTGACATCTAGTTGTAGGATGAAAATATACAACAATAGCTAAATTTGGTTCTGGTGACCTTCAATGTCTTAATAATAGAGAACAACTGTGACAAAAAAGAAAAGAAAAAAGAAAACATCTTGGGCTTTCTACAAAGTGAGAATTATCAACTCTAAAAAAAGAGAGAAAAGAATTGACCTTTCTGGATTACAAATACTAACTCAACTGTGACTCTAAAGCTGTATGCAGAGAAAGGAAAACCCTGATTTTTGGCTATCATGGAAAACCAGAGATCTGCAGAAAGAATATACCAAGAAAAAACAAATACTTTCCAGAAGGAGATCTATGCTGTGTTGCAACTAATCCAAACAACAATAATTTCAAACCACGAGGAATTAAGCATAACCTTGAAAACATAAATGAACACATCTCCAATTTAACTTTACAACATAAAAATTCTCAGAAAATAAAAATACAGAGTGAGCAGAAAAAATAGACAGCTGAATATGAGACAGAGGAGAGAGATTTTAAGATGGAATTTAACAATACATGGAAGTATGACTTAACCCGGATGGAAAAAAATTTACAGGAAACTTTTGACATGGAAATGACAAACTACACTTTAAGATTACAAAATAAGTTTGAGGACAAGAAAAAAGATTATGCAAAATGGATTTTGCCAGAAGAATTACGAGAACTTGAGAGACAAAAAATAATAAATAAAATTGAGAAAGAAAAAAAGGAAAAGATTTTCAATGAATACGAAGGGGCAAAACCTTCCTATAAAAACATCTTACCTGTTTTGCCTTTTGTACCTGCAACAACATTTATAAGATTATGGGAAGATTCTTTGATTCATCGAAGCATATTGAACAGGGAAGAAGTTCGGAAAAAAAAAAAAAAAGGCTAAAGTGAGAATTAAGAAATTAGATGATGGGAATTACCAGAGGGAATATTTAAAAATTAAACACTTGTTTGAATATGGTTAAAGAAATAGAAAGATTTTGAATATAAATGAAGATTAGTTTAAGAGGGATGAGCCCCTCAAGTAATATAGTATGCCTGTTTTTTTGACATGAGAAATATAAAAATGTTGGGATGGTTTATATAAAAGAAATGTTTTCTCTGTTTTGTCTTTTCCCCCCCCTCTTATTTTTCTTTAAGACATGAGAAATGTAAAAAAGGGATGGCTTGTATGAGGAAAAAAGACTTAAATACTTAAGTGTAACTAATTTTGAGAAAATCTTAACCAGTAAGAATGTTTTGAATATTGTGGGGAAAACAAATTTAAATAAGAATGTAAACAGGATTTATGACGAGGCAATCAAGATGATCAATGAAAAGAAGCTTTATATTGATCTGGTTATTATTTGCAGAAACATGAGAAAAATGTTTATATTCAATTGTCATTTATTTAAATAAGAACTGTTTTAATTTAAGATTGGCAAAAGAGAATATTATTGGAAGAAGAGGAAATCAAGTAAAGCTACTCTATGGACTATAGAATTATAGAAATTCATTGCTGTTGATTGTTTTTTAAACACTAACCCAGACAACACTATGTTTACCAAATATTAAGGTGTATGTTAAAAATTAATAAAATGTTTTTTAAAAAAAACATCGTGACACGTCACGATAAGTCACGTGACGCGATTGAGTTTGACACCCAGGGCTTAGAGATGGGAAAATGAGAAGAAACTTTTTCAGATGAGATAGCTGAAGATGGACCCAAGCAACTAATGGATTCCAAAAGGAGCTTGGGAGTTTAATGTGTAGTTTCACTAAGGCTATGCTTGCAATCTGGAATGGTTATATGACAAGGGACCTGGATTGGAATGCTCCTAAATAGCCCTTCAATCTGCATCAATCCTGGAGTGCCTCGTGGTTTTCTGAGCAGCTCTAAGAGATGACACACCTGAAGAGATGGTTAGAGAATCACTGGGGACAGACAAAGAGTGAATCCAATGGAATGTAAGTAAAAACTCCTATTAAGGATTACAGCATGGTGACAGTAGCAAAATGTAGTTATTTTTCTACTCTTTTCATGTCCGTGGATAGGTGTTTATTGGCCATGTTTAAAATGTCTCTTCCTTGTTGAGAAGGGATGAGGCATTATGTGCTGAGCTATTGTGAGGAATATTCTAGTTAACATACTCAGTTTTGCTTGGACTTGGACTGAGTCAGTCCTCTCAAGGTGATTGAAGCATAACCTAACTTCCTTAGGAGTTACAAATTCTGTGAAACTCTTAAGAAAGTGGACAGAGTCATTTGGATGCTGAAACCTACCATTTGTTTACTAGATCCCTGTCCTTACATGACTTATAAAAGTTTCCTGAAGGTGAAATGTGGGCCCTCTAATCCAATCCTTTTACCACTTACATGAAGCCACAGGATGTGGTCATTTGTTGATTTGGAGTCAGGGTCATTAGTGTGTCATCGTATAGCAACATTTCCTTCAGGTGCTTCTGAATTCTGCTTAATCATTGTTTCAAAGTTTTGAGAGTTGTGATGTTGCACTTTGAGTTTTCCTTCCAAAGTTTGATTTATGAATTTATTATTAGGCAGATGAAACTTTGTGATGCTATTCCATGGACCAACACCTTATTTCTGGATCATAATTCAATCATAGTGTATTGCTTGTAAAGTAAACTGACAAGTACTCCCTGCGGGCTCCCATTCAGAGGTGTCAAACTGCCGGCCCACGGGCTGGATGCATCACCAGGAAACTGCGTCCACTCCATTGCCAGCAATGGAGAAAAAGCTCCGATATGTCATGCGACGTCACATGATGTCGCGAGTTTGACATGTCTGCATTACATGAACAGCAGTACCATAGTCTTTTCTCACAGCAACCTCCTGCTGACTGAAGTGAAAGAACAGATGTTAAGGAACACATCAGAGCTTGTAGTGTGTCAATACTGCCATCTGTTGGTGACTTTTAACATTGGAGACATTATTTTCATTTAGCTGTTGTATATACTAAAATTAGTTTGCTTTGCAAATAATTTAACAGGGGCAAGAAAGGAACCCCCAACTGGTGGTCCCCTGGGCAATTGTGATGTCACTGGCTAATCCTTTCACCCCAGAAGTGTCTTAGGTGCTTGTTTGCTTTTGCATATCTGTATAAATCAGAGAAGCTCAAATGTCTTTCCATAATGCAAGTTATAAGGTACATAAATGTGACATTCATTCTTACAGTTGTTCTTACCCAGGGAAACAGATTGTATAGGCTGAAACACCTGTCATTTATTATCGCTGTTATGTGGAAAGGTATTTTTCGAACACTATATGAAAACTCTCTTAGGGGGAGCCTGGAACCCCCACAGAGTGTGTTTCCAGGTGGCAGATTGGGGGGCCCTACCCATTATGGCTTTTATACTGTAATGGCGGGTTGGAGGGAATCAAATACCTCCTGTGGACCAACAGGCCTGGTGAGTGGCAGCTGGCTCCCCAGTATCGACTGAAGGCGGAGACCATATTGGTTGGAACGGATTCAGAAGAAAAAGCACATGGAGTGGTGGCAGCCACTTGAACAGCATGTGCACAGCGGTGTAGAAAGCAAACGGAAGACTACTACACTATATATTTCCCAGGAAAATCATGTTAATGGCGGCAAACCTAACAATGGCCCTCAGTACGGGCGCCCCTTAAATGGGGCAGGGGTGCTAAGGATCTCCCGGTCTGCTAGAAGCATGATAAACCCAAAACTACGAATTGGTACGTGGAATCTGAGAAGCCTATACGAAGCTGGGAAAACACACAACAAGAAATGTCCAAATACAATATCTCTATATTGGGAGTGAGTGAAATGCACTGGCCTGAAAATGGAATGTGTAGAATAGGAAATTATACTATCTACTACTCTGGTGAGAATAGCAAACACCATCGAAATGGAGTAGCTATAATTGTAAACAATCATGTAAATAAATGCATCAAGTCCTTTATTCCTGTATCCGATAGAGTGATAATGATCCAAATAAATAGTACTCCAGTAAATATGAACGTTATACAAGTTTATACTCCCACAACTGATAGTGATGAGGAGGATTTAGAGAAGTTCTACAAAGATATAAGCAGTGTACTGAAAACCCTAAAAAGTAATGATATCACAATACTCATGGGGGACTTCAATGCAAAAGTGGGAGAAGGAAGTGATGTAGTTGGAAACTTTGGCCTAGGAACCAGAAATGGTAGAGGTGACAGATTTGTAGACTTCTGCAAAGAACATAGGCAATGCGTGATGAATACTTTTTTCAAGTTGCCAAAAAGACGCCTCTACACTTGGAGATCACCAGCAGATACATGAAATAATGTAGCAAGGAACCAAATTGACTATTTTACAATAAACAAAAGATTTAGAAACTCAGTAGAATCAGTAAAGACATACCCAGGTGCAGATGTACCAACTGATCATAATCTACTACTTGCTGAAGTCCAGCTGAAACTAAAAAGGATGAAAAACCCAAACCCTGCTAAACCAAGAATCGACAGAGACTTCATCATTAAACATGGAGGTAACATTAAAGAAGAACTAGAAAATCATTTAAGGGAAACCAACAACCTGAATGATGATGATGTAGAAGCGAACTGGAATAAATTTAAAAATGCAATAGTAGAGGTAACAAATTCAAAACAGAGAGAGGGGTACCACAAGAAGCAACAGTGGATGACAGAGGAAATTCTTCATCTCATGGATGAAAAAAGATCTTATAAAAATAAAAACAAAGAAAAATACAATGAATTGCAGAAAACAATTAGAATAAAAATTCGACTGGCAAAAGAAAAGTGGTTTGCAAAGAAATGCAAGGAAATAGAAGAGACAGAATGTATACATGACAATTTCAATTTACACAAAAAAGTGAAAGAAGCAGCAGGCCTCTACAAAAAGAAAACCAACAACTTAGTTGACAAAGAGGGGAAAATTATCTTAGATGAGGATGAAAAACTAAAAAGATGGAAGGAATATATTGAAGAACTTTTTGAGGACACTAGGGATGATATAGATATTGGAAATATAATAACTGGACCAAATATCACTATGGAAGAGGTTGAACATGCAATAAAAATAGCAAAAACAAGAAAAGCCACAGGACCTGATGATATCCCAGTAGAAATTTTAAAATTGCTGGAAGACAATGGGAAGAATTTTTTACTGCAGCTCTTCAATCAGATATATGAAACAGGAAAAATACCAAATGATTGGCTAAAATCAACCTTTGTGACAATCCCCCCAAAAATAAATGCAAAGAAGTGTACCGAATACAGAACAATAAGCTTAATGAGTCATGCCCTGAAAATATTCCTGAGAATAATTCACACAAGAATATACAATAAAATTGAAGAGCATCTAGGTAACACACAATTTGGTTTCAGAAACAATCTTGGTACATGAGATGCACTGTTCAGCATTCAGGTTCTTGTACAACGTTGTAGAGATGTCAATCACAGTGTTTACATGTGCTTTATTGATTTCGAAAAAGCTTTTGATAAAATAAGACATAGCAAACTATTAGAAATCTTGAAACAAGGGGGACTAGATGACAAAGACATCCAAATAATAAAGAATCTGTATTGGCATCAGGTAGCAAATGTGAGACTAGGCCAAAAATACTCAGCTGATGCAGAAGTAAGAAGAGGGGTCAGACAGGGATGTATTCTGTCTCCACTGTTGTTCAAAATCTACTCTGAGTCAATCTTCAACGAGGCACTGGAGAACATCGATGCTGGTATCAAAGTAAATGGTGTTTGGATCAACAACTTAAGATATGCTGATGATACAGTTCTGCTTGCCAGTAAGCATGAAGACCTTCAGCTCCTCATCAACAAAGTCACAGAAATATCTGAAAAATACGGCTTGAAGCTTAACACCTCAAAAACCAAGATCATGGTCGTCAGCAAACAACCCGTTAATTTACCACCAATAAATTCAGAAGGAATACCACTAGAAAAAGTTGAAAGGATCACGCACCTCGGTTCTAATTTACACGAAAGCTGGGACATGACCGTTGAAGTAAAGACAAGGATAGAAAAACCCTGAACAGCATTCTTGAAAATGAAAAAGGTCTTCTGCAGTCATGACATAAGCCTGAAAATCAGGCTTGTCAGATGCTATATTTTTTCTATACTGCTCTATGGAGTAGAGAGTTGGTCTCTGACAGAAGGCCACCTGAAGAGACTAGAAGCATTTGAAATGTGGATTTACAGGCGGCTGTTACATATAAGCTGGGTTGACAAAATCAGAAATGGGAAAGCCAAGGGAAATCATCAAAACAATTAAAAAACGAAAATTAGAATATTTCGGACATGTGATGCGACACCCAGAAAAATACGGCATTTAATCCTCCAGGGAAAGATTGAAGGCAAACGAGGTCCAGGCAGAAGAAGAACATAGTGGCTTCAAAATCTAAGGGACTGGTTTGGACAAAACTCAGCAGCACTTTTTCATGCGGCTGCTGATAAAAACAGGATTGCCAACATGATCGCCAATGTCTGATAATGGATATGGAACAAGAAGAAGAAAATATGAAAACTATTTCCAATTAATATAAACCATTCAGAGCTAAGCAGGTGGCTAAAAGAAGAAGGAGCTCATTGATTACAAGAACTAATGGATTTCTGTCCCATGGTAAAAGTTTCATTAGCCTTCACATGGAAGCTATGGAGTTGTCCTCAGTATATCATTGACTGGCAACCTTAGTGCCTCAGCTACAAGAGTATTTATAAAAGATTGTGGCACTCTTTTGTACAGAGATAGAAGGAATATTCTGATATCTATTCCAGAAGGATAGCAATGCTGGACTCTTGTATTTAATGTGCTTATCTTTATGAACATGTAGCACTACTATTGTGTGTCATGAGTTCTCATGGGGCAGAGGCCACTTGCCATAGGCACAGAAGAAAATAAACAGTATGTAACTCTATTATGTACAGAGCACAAATGAAAACTGAGGCTAAACAACAGTGCAGTCCATTCCCAATTACACAGTATTTCTGTGAGGTCCACTCCCAAGACAATTAATTACTGTAAAATAATGATTATTGGGAATGAATCCAAGGCATATAGATCACATCTGAATCTATTATGTCTCTGATCCAAAGTATCAGATCTGTTAATAAATTAATTCACAGGCAACTGTCTATATGTTAGAAAGCATTATGTATAAATGGATGTATTTGCATATATCTGTATATATTCATATACAGGAGAGTGATATATGCCGTGCATAACCAAGGACAAAAGCAACTTAGGAGAAATTTCTTAACAGTGAGAGCAATCTATCAATGGAATAGCTTGCCTTCAGAAGATGTGGTTGCTCCATCACTGGTGGCTTTTAAAAAGAGACTGGGCAGTCATTTACCCGAAATGGAATAGGGTCTTCTGCTCGAGCAGGGGATTGGACTAGAAGACCTCCAAAGTTCCTTCCAACTCTATTATTCTATATTCAGTGTTCATATCTTAGTTCTCTTCTAAGGAGCTCAAGAAGGTTTTGCATGCTGCTGAGAATTTCATGAAGGCAGAGGTGGAAAATTAAGTAACTATATAAACAAATAGAGATGATCCCTCATTTTAGCCTCAAAAAGGAATTGATAGATTGAACCTGGAGAAACTGATGAGGACATGGCTACTTTTATCCTTGAGTAGAGCCTCAAACCTTTTTCTCCCTGCTTCCAGTCCACCCTGTAACTACAACACCAGATTGACTCTTTGGAATTTTTCGTATATCTGGGATCCACTATTAAGATGGGAAAGGAAAATCATTAGGACTCCCTTACCCTATTTCCAAGTTATTTTTAAATCCGAGACAGATGCCTTGTAAAAACGTGAAGACACTACAGTTACAAAAAAAATTCATTAATTTGTGTGATACATCTGTCTTCCCTCTTCCATTTCAAAAATAACGTTGAATGTGCTTAAAAATGTGATCATTTTTTTTAAAAAAAATGTCTCTAACACATCATTTAGATCTTAAGTTTTCAATAAATAGTTTACTAGATATACAAAATGTGCAGAAATCTCACCTACACTATGGGAAAATAAGCCAGCACATGATTTTTGTGTTATATTTGTGAGACTACAAGGGAGCTATAAATATTTTCTGGCCTGCAACACTTTACTTATAAGATTTAATGTGAATGAAACATTATGGTATATTGATGGAAAACACGTACAGCAAGAAATATCCAAATATCCAAAGGAGAATATACACTAATATTCAGGATCCTTTTTTCCACTTACAGACTCATGTTCCTGTATTGGGGTAACTGAGAATTCTACAGAAATCAGCAGGACACTTCAAGACCTGTTCAGGAATTAATGTAGCCTTTTGTAGGCCTTATTGTTCTACCTACAATAATAGAAGTAGATTTTCAATTCAACTTTCATTTAAGAAATGTGAGGGATTTATTTATCAAGCAACTAAAGAAGTTTCCAACTGAGATTTTTGCCTTTGGCCTATTTCTTTGTTAAAGTTTTTTCCCCCAAATAGTTTCTAACATGGTGAATTTTTGAACCATAGTGATTTTTTAAAAATGCTACAACAATACAGGTATTTTGGTTTTGGGGACTCTGTAGAAAACCAGAGAGTGTGTGTTCACACTAGATAGTAAATCATAGTATACCGAAGTGTAATGTGTCCTGCAGGCCAAGCTAAGATTAAAGTTAACAGATATACAGAGCTATAATCTAGTTTGTAGATGATTTACCTAGGTTGCTGGATTTCCTTGACCAAATTGAGAGTAACAACTTGTCTATGATCAGACCAACTTTAATAGAAATGAGTATCCATAGTCAGTCCAGACAGCTCTAGAGAGAGAGAGAAAAAGAAAATCTTATTATCTTAAGCCAGATGTTAGCATATTAATTTTTAATTATTTTTTAATCTGCATTGTTCACATTGTATTTAAACTTTATTTTCAGATCTAATGTACTAGCAAGGAGGGAGTTGGGAGGGCAATTCACTATTAGCCAAACATTTTTGCCTATCCTGTTCAATCTGCTGCAAATTACTCTAGGTCGAAAGTCCAAAATTGAGTCCCAGAAGAAACAAACTGGGTGGATGTTTTAAATATTCCTATTTCATAGATGCAACTCCATCATCTTTAAAGAAGAACAGATGTTCTCAATATCTCTAAAACAGTTAAAGAAATCTAACAAAAAGCATTTAATCTGTTTGGCTCAAAGTCCCTTCATCCCACTGTCAAGTTATCTTCTTGCATACTACCCTGTTTTCCCGAAAGTAAGTCCTACCCCCAAAATAAGCCTTAGGTTTGGGGCGAGGCACACAACTAAAAATCAAGCTAGGTTGGGGGTGAGGTGTGTGGATCTGCCCCACGTGCCCCACACCCATTTACCTTGCAGCCAGGCCTCTCCTCGCTGGCCCAATTCTTCTGCGGCGTCTTCTGCAGCCAGGCTTGCATTTCGCAATCAGAGGCCTTTCTAAGAAGGCCACTGCATCCAAGAATCGAGCTATGGATTGTGCAAGAGATCTGGTTGGTTCCGCAAGAGATCTGCAGCTGAGGACTGAGCTATGGATTGAATCCATAGCTCGGTACTCGTCTACAGAGGCCTTCCGGAAAGGCTTGACTGCAAAATGCAGGCTGGAATGCAGCTGCAACATGAAGCTGCTCCTTTGGGCCAAGAAGAAGTGGGCCTGCTGGGTGGGGCTGTCGGTGCTGGAGGGGAGTAAGACATCCCCCAAAAGTAAGACCTGGTGCCTCTTATGGAGGCAAAAAAAAAAAAAAAGACCTGGTCTTATTTTCGGTACTTGATGAATCTCCCCAGTTTACTTTTAGGTTAGGCCAAGTTGTCTGAGAAGATACTTATAGTTCAACCAGACATAAGAAAAGAAAAAATGCTCCAGAGAAATTAAAAGGGTTTAAAGCAGGAATGAAGATCTATAGATGACACTGATTACATATGTTTGGAACGTGGCTCAGGTTTCCAAAGACAAACAAATTCACTTGGGATTCCAGGAACAAAGTTTTATTGAAATAAAGCTTTTGCAAAAGCTGGTGGACTTAACTCACGAAGGAGAAAAAGCCACCCCCATAATTTTTAAAAGCACATGTTTATATCCTCACACGAAGCTGCTTCCTTCCCACCCCTATCGCACTCAACAGCCCACCTGCTCATCTTGATCAGCTAATCCGAAGCGCCTAAATAGAATAAATTTTATTTGTACCCTCCCAGGAAAAAGCCCCTCGCACCTGATGTACCTGTACCGTTTAACCAGTGCTTTTTTTCTAAAAAAAAAAAAAAAAAAAAAGGTGCCAGAACTCACACACGTCATACAACCCGCCTTGCCTACCCTACAAGGTTCCATCCAAAAAAGGTGCCGAAACTCCGTTCTGGGCGTTCTATGAGAAAAAAAGCCCTGCGTTTAACCATAACCTTTTTCTGGCATAAGCTCTATCTTTATTTTTGTGTTTCCTCTGCTTGCGGTTAACCTTCTGTTGAGCTACTTATATGTACCACAATAGCTATCTTGCACGTGCCAAAGCTCCTACTGTTAAAAGCTCAAGTTACTCCATTTTATAATTGTTAAACTCACTCCTTAAATTTTAGCTAAGATTATTAAGATTAAATGTCATTAAGCAATTTCTAATATATTTATTTTTACCTCTTACACATATTTCTACATCCTTTATCATTGGCCAGGCTGGCTGGAGCTCTCAGGAAGTGTAGTTCAGTGGTATCTGGAAGGATCATGGGCAGGTGTGGTCAAGATCTCACATAATTTGTACATATTTGTATAGTGCTTCTAACACTATACTTTTTCGCCGAGCCCTGAAGGCCCTGAAGGCCCATCTATTCCGTGCGGCCGGCCTGGCGTAGTTTGGATTGTGTTTCAGTGGGGGGTTTTGTATGGGTGTGTTTTTAGAACAGGCCTATTATTCAATTCGATTTTAAAACAGAAACTATTTATTTATTCGTGGTTTTTAGTATCGCCTGTTCACTGCCCTGAGTCCCGCAAGGGAGATAGGGCGGTATA
>NW_015386667.1:252039-257471 GCF_001527695.2 Protobothrops mucrosquamatus | reverse complement strand
TAACAAAGCATTTCAACCTATTTGACAATAGCAGTGGAATAAAATTCATGGATTGTAAACAGGAACCTTCTATATCTGTGGTATTAGTTTTTTTACTTGTAAAAATAATATTCTAACCATAATCTTAGAAACCATGCAAATGTTAAAGCTAAGAAGGAACAATCGATTTGCTTCAGTTTCCACACTTCTTAGGATTTGCCGTGTGGTTCTGCAATTTAAAAATGTGCACAAGAAGACCTATCTTGAGAAAACATATGAAAAGCAACGCTAGGAAAAAAAAAATAGCATACTTATATTGCTACAGATGGGATTTGTAAAATGCATGTTAAGGTAGAATTGAATGGAAAATTAATATGGCATTTCCTTGCTGAAAACCGATTGAAATGCACTTTTATATGAACATTGTAGGAAGTGGAATAAACAAATGAATTTGACTCTAGTGACTACAAACAAGTCTCCAGCCCCCCTAAGCCTTTCCAATCCTGCTGGAACAGAGAAGGTTTAAATGGGATCTTCTCAGACAAAGCATGTGATCTGACTTTCCTTAATGCTGATGGAAACTAATGAAATTGTTCTGTGGAAGGTTTAAGGATCTCTCATAGTTGGGAGCTTCTCAATCTCTTTCCCTTCTACCAATGTGGTATCAGTTCCCAACTGATGGGCGAAGTGACATTCCTTGAAGTTTGTTGGAATTAAAAGCTGAAAAGTAAGGCTGAGAAAGCGGGGAAATTGACAAGCAGAAGAAAATGTTGGCAGCCCAACATGAATTATACTTGAGGAAGGTTGCATAAAACTAGTTGAGATCAAAGCTTTTTGTACATCTTTCTTCCTCCGTATGCATATCTGCATAGGGAAAACAAGGATAGTTACATTTGTCCTATAGTTTTACCAGAATGATGTGGTTAATAGCAATGTTGTCACGGGAGTAGGAAAAGAGGACACCAGACAATTTGAATTGGATAAAAATATTTTCCCCCTCCAGTTTCCAACAGAATGATAAATCAGAAAATAGTTTTCCATAGTGCTGTCAAGAAAAAAAAAACATAATTATTT
Organism: Protobothrops mucrosquamatus; assembly: GCF_001527695.2. Classification (NCBI taxonomy): domain Eukaryota; kingdom Metazoa; phylum Chordata; class Lepidosauria; order Squamata; family Viperidae; genus Protobothrops; species Protobothrops mucrosquamatus. Next base: position 256,418 of record NW_015386667.1, on the reverse strand, counting down.
AGTGCCAATCTATTCTAATGCTGCCTTGCTGATTGTGACAATCTTCAGAAATACTGAGATGTGAGAGGGAACAATCATTTTTGCAGCACTAAGGAAAATGATTCATTCCTTTGCATTTGTCAGTGCTTCTCATTCATTGACTGGGCTGTCTTCATGCCCCCCCCCCCTTTTTTTTTGTCTGTACATGTGGCTGATGCCCACAAAATCAGCTTTATCTGATAGAGGACAATACCCATAAAGTCACTCAGCCTTGTAAGGGCAGGAAAAAAAGTGCTTCCACTCCAGTAGCTATTGTAGGGAGGCCATTTCCTAGAATAAATATGATTCTGGAGGAGGCCTATTAAGAGATAGGCGGCATTGATTTGTTCTGGTACCCAAAGTTCAAATTAAATGCTCCTTTGGATTCAGATCATCGTCCTTCTACAGGAATGACATTCCCCCCCCCTTCCCTCTGAAGAATGCAGATCTCTTCACATGCGCCAGGATATAAAGTTGTGTGGCCCGATTGATTGGCCATGCGCAGCTTTGCTTTATGGTGCCTGCTTGAGCGTTCCTGTCAGGAAAGCCTGAATCATGGGCACTTCTAACTGCCATTGCCAAGACAGATGGCATGACACTGCAGGTGCCAGAGCAGCTCACCAACATTTCATGGATGCAATTGATGTCAGAGCTCAACATTCGTTTTTCTTCAAGATGGCTTATGCCATGAATGTAGCGCCAAGTGCTGATAAATAAATATACAAACAACCTTCCCCCCTCTAAGGATGATTTAAAGAGGTGGTGCCCGCTGCAGAAATGGAATTGCTAGAAAGATGTCACTTATGAATCTCGCCTAGGAAAACCACTCCTTCTTATCCTATCCGAAAGAGACACCATTGAGGCTCAATCGATTGGACTGGCTGCAACAAATGGCCATATTCTCCCAAGAGAATATTCCTTCCAGTCCATAATGGGAAATACTATTTAAGAAATGATCCCTGGATTTTGAAGAACACCACCTGATGAGTCTGCAGGAAGGGACTGTGCTCTGCTTCCATTTTTTCTTCCATTAGAAGGATTTTTGAGGATCATCAGATGTATCAATGCTCAGAGACATCTGATCATTAGCCAGCCCTCATGGTTGTTCCTGTTGTTGGCTTTCTACCCTGCCTTTTTGTTTATTCCAACACTCAAGATTGCTTATAATAATTTTTTTTTAAATTCCAGAATATAGAATGAAAAACATTCATATTCATTGTTAAAATAATTAACAGTTAAACGTTTGCCAAAAGAGAAGTGTTTGGAACCATCTCTATGCAGTACCTGCCCTCTGGAATGAGGCTCCACCCCCACCCCCACCCCAGATATCCAGGTGTTTCCCACCCTGATGGCATTCCAGAGGCCTTAAAGGGCCAGCTCTTCTCCCAGGCTCTGGACTAAAGGGGTTGGTGATAGATTTATTTAGGGCCGATCACATTTGTTGCCTTGTTTAATGTTTTCTATTTTGATTTTATGTTTATCATTTTGTTTTTATGCTGTGACCTTCCCAAAGTTGATTTGAGGGGTCAGGTGGCACCCAATTTGAATTAAATAAGTAAATAAACAAACGAATAAATAGTGGAAGATTGAGAGTGAAAAGCATATCCTTAGAAAGTGCATTGTGCAGCCTGGGATCCACCCAGAAAAAAAGCCCTTTCCCAGAGGCACTCCATATTTGAACTTTTGGCAGTGAGGTCATTTTCAGGAGAGGAGTTTTTGTTGATGTAAATAACTGGACACTCTATTATGACAGAAGTGGTCCTGCAGATAATCAGCCCCTAAGGCTTTTAGGATAGAATTCTTTATTTTTTTATTGTGATTGGACACACAAGGAATTTGTCTCCGGATCATAAGCTCTCAGCGTGCATACAAGCAACAAGTGATAAATCATGATCCTAATCATAAAATACAATCATCCTAAATCATAAGATACAACACTCAGTGATAGTCATAGGATACTAAATAAGCAATCAACATAAATCATAATAGGGTATTAATAAAAGCAATCAGCATAAACCATGTGATTCAAACAACAAAGTTTTAGTCATAAGAAGCTAAGGAAATAGGTAATAGGAAAGATGAAAAGATGAGAAGGATAATAGGTAATACAGCCCTACTAAGTGGTTTGACATCCCAGGGCATAGTGTTGTGAGAATTAGTTGTTTAGCAGAATGATAGCATGAGGGAAAAAACCTGTCTTTATATCTAATTGTTTTGGCGTGCAATGCCCTATAGCAGGGGTGTCAAACTGCCGGCCTGTGGGCCGGTTTCATCATACCGGAGCTGCGCCCACCCCATTGTCAGCAATGGCAAAAAAGCTCCGATACGTTGCGCGACGTCACGTGACATCACGAGTTTGACATGTCTGCCCTATAGCGTTGCCTTGAGGGAAGAAGTTGAAACAGTTTATGTCCAGGATGTGAGGGGTCTGTAGATATTTTCACAGCACTTTCTGGCTCATGCAATATACAGGTTCTCAATGGAAGTTTTAATTTTTTTTTAGGGTTTTATTTTAAAATTTTAGGGTTTTAAAAACCAATACCAATTTAATTGTGCCAGATAAGCAAATGATAACCAGCACAGACCTTTGAGATATCTTACTGTTCTAACTTGCTTCTTACCCCAGCTGCCACTGCAAATCCAATGACAGCCGAGGAGTCAAGGTACATTTCCAAACTGTGAACCCACAGTTTTTTATGGAATGAAGTCCCATCCAGAACGAGATTCAATTGAGTCTCAAAGTTCAGTTTTGTCCTTACTAACAACACCTCTGTGTTGTGTAGCTTTAATTGCATCTTGTCTCTCACTGAGCCTCTTATCAAGATTAGGCAACAGTCAAGAATACTGATTGTTTCCTTGAATTAAAGGAAGGGAATAGGAAAAACCGAGAGTCATCAGATAGTAGCTAACTCCAAAACATCAAATTACTCCCAGGTTTCCTGTAGATGTTAAACAGTCTAGATGTAAGAAAGAACCCTGTGGAAGACCACAGTATAATGACCTAGGTGTTGACCAGTAGACATGGCACCACCTTCTGAGCTCAGTTGGACAAACCATGACACAGCAGTGCCCAAAGTCCAATCTCATCTGGTAGCCCAGAAGAATACCATGGTTAAAAGGTTCTAAAGGTTCATGATAACTTTTAGGACTGCATTCCCCCCACTAGTTTCTCAGGTCATTCAAAACTGACTAAAGCAATCTCACTACCATATCCAAGATAAACCAAAGATTGAAATGAGATTATAAATATCAGTTTCATCCATATGCATCTGGAGCTGCAAAGTCACTGCTTCCTTAATCATCTTATCAAAGAACGAAGAAGGATATATTCAGATCCAAATGATGTCTACGAATTGGCCTTGCAGCCTACCCTGATTCAAACGAGAGATTAACAAATTTTGGAGATTCCCCACTCCTGGTTTAAAAAAATCAGTTTTAAATACTGATTTCATTAAAACTTTGTCATAGGGTAATGTTTCCATCTTTTTAATTTTTTGACATTGCTTACTGATATTAGTTTGAATTATGCAAAACATATGCAAATGGTTGTCCTATGTGAGGAACAGTAATAACAGAAACCACAGGCTGAGAATTTGAAAAAGAGGGCACCAAAGCAGTTTGTTCAAGTAATTGATTTTACGAGTGGCTCTCTGTGGCTGAGTCAAGAATAATATATTTATAAGGTCTGGGGAAAATGACAAATGGGACATATTATCTTCTCATAATTAACCTCTTTTGCTTTGGGAACATTTGTTGATATAACCATTTTTAATTTACGTACCCCTAATCTCTGCCCATTTCTGCCCATCTGATACCACTGATTAGGAACACTGGGATGTTATCCCATGATTCTGTCAGTTTTGATTAGAATATTTTACACTTCATTTTAAAACACCAGGCCTGCATTACTTGCCTACTCAGTTTCTTTCACTGTTAAGACCTGCTTAATCCCTTGATGGTTAAAGAAGAAAAATAACAGACTATTTCAAGTGAGGCTTTAGTGCCAAATTATTTTTAAATTAAGGCTTCCCTTCTCTACAATCTTGAAAGAAAAAAAAATCCCTATATCATTGGGGAAATGGGATTAATCCAAAAGACTTCGAATGATAGCAGATGTAAGGAAATAGAAGCTTTCATGATGAGGTACAATCATAAAGGACAAAGGAGCAAAAGCCTGTTGTTGGTTGGAAAGAATCATAAGATCAGGGAGATAAGCCCTTATTCGTTACACAAGGAAGCATTTTCATACCCAGAGAAGGCTTGAAAATCTCTAAGATGTTCACTAAATTAAAAGAAAATCAAGAACTCTCTCTCTCTCTCTCTCTCTCTCTCTCTCTCTCTCTCTCTCTCTCTCTCTCTCT
>NW_015386667.1:190986-251939 GCF_001527695.2 Protobothrops mucrosquamatus | reverse complement strand
TTTAATGAGTAACATTAGCTCTCATTTATGTAGCATCAAGCTCTTTCAAAGCATTTCTAAATATTACCTTAATTGTGCCAAAAGGGTAAAGCTAGAGGATAGCCCCAGATTAAGACTGTTTGTCTAAATGTCCGTATTGTATGTATCTTGAAATCAATTGCCACGGAATCTGATTTTTAAACTATTTAGGTGAATTACAGTAAGACCTTTATAGTCACCCCCTCGCAAATGTGGTTAAAAGTTGCTGTAGTCAACTGCTAAGCTGCTTTTTTATTATTATTTCTCAGTTTGATGCAATTAATATATCAAAATGACTATTGCCTGGGGATTTGAGCTAATAATAGAGCATTTTTTTTTTTGCTGGATCAGATCAGTCTATCTTTTTTTCCTAAAGAGTAGCAAGATAGAAGCTTTAGTAAAGATGATGAGACACAGCACAACAGAGAATCCTTGTGTCTGTTGTGGGCCTTTACCAAACAACAAAACAAAACAAAACAAACAACACAACACAACACAATATAGGAGATTGGCATCTCTTTTTTCTTTAGATGAAGCCATGTCAGATATGAATAGCTACCTGTCAACTAATTCAGTGTCTATTAATTTACTATATATTTGTTTAATACATATGTTATCAAAAGTTGATGTTGTTTCAAATCAGGTAACTTCTCAGGATAATAAAGATGAAAAATACAGGTAGTCCTCAGCTTATGACCACAACTGAGTCCCAAATTTCTGTTGTTAAGTGAGAATTTATTAAGTGAGTTTTGCCCCATTTTATGACCTTTCTTGCTACAGTTGTTAAGTGAATCACTGCAGGTGATAAGTTAGTAACCCGGTTGTTAAGTGTATCTGGCTTTCTCATTGACTTTGCTTATCAAAAGGTTGCAATAGGTGATCACGTGACCTTGGGACACAGCAGCAGTCATAAATATGAGTCAGTTGCCAAGCATCTGACTTCTGATCACATGATCAAAGGTCGTAACTGTGAAAACGGTCATAATGTCACATTTTTCAGTGCTGTTGTAACTTTGGTCACTAAATGAACTGTTGTAAGTTGAGGACTACCTATATTCTCCAATGTCCTATAGTCCTCTCCCTTCATGTCATCAAACTCAGCCGACGTGAGTTGAGGGATTTTTGGGAGTAGATAGGAAGGGATGAGCTGATTGGTTGGGAGGTGGGAGGAGGAATAAGATGCATGGGAAAGGAAGAAAAAATATCCCATTGTGGGGGTGGATTTTTTTCCATTGGAGTTCTCCCATGTTCCTTGCCAAAGACTTACAAGTAGAATTTGCAGAAGCATCAATTACTTATGCAAATTATGGTGTTGTTACTTGAGTCGTTGGGAATTTGGTAGCATATAAATTTAATAAATTACTAGTCTATAATCAATTGCACAATCAGTCAGATGTTTAGACTGGATTTGGCACTTTTATCCAGCTATCAAGTACTTCTCAAGGACCTGTATAGGCAGATGTTTAATAATGTTAAAATTATAATCTGTTACAAAAATGTGAAGTCATAGTTGCCACTTCTTTAGCTGGTGTTGGCCTTCATATGCATTGAGTTCTTCACAAAAACCTAGGATATAATAATAATAATAATAATAATAATAATAATAATAATAATAATAATAATAATAATAATAATAATGATGATGATGATGATGATGATGATGATGATGATAATAATAATAATAATAATAATAATAATAATAATAATAATAATAATAATAATAATAATAATAATAATAATAATAATGTTGGAAGGGACCTTGGAGGTCATCTAGTCCAACCCAGGCAAGAAACCCTATATACCATTCCAGACAAATGGCTGTCCAGTCTCTTCTTAAAAACTTCCAGTGTTGGAGCATTCACTGCTTCTGGAGGCAGGTTGTTCCACTGGTTAATTGTTCTAACTGTCAGGAAGTTTCTCCTTAGTTCTAGGCTGCTTCTCTCCTTGATTAGTTTCCATCCATTGCTTCCTGCCCTGCCTTTAGGTGCTTTGGAGAATAGCTTGACTCCCTCTTCTTTGTGGCAGCCCCTGAGATATTGGAACACTGCTATCATGTCCCCCCTCGTCCTTCTCTTCATATCATAATGTATCAGTGTAGTATATATGCGGATCCAAGCAACATGGCCTTTTGTAATTCACAGATGGAAATTTAGTCACTGTCCAGCCATCCAAGATTTTTTGCTGTGGCACTCCATGTGCCAATAACCACTAGGACCACGAAAAAGGTGATCTCGCATCACGAGAAATAAAAAACATCAAATTTCAGAGAAATTGTTGTGGTAGTTTCCCTTCAAATTACATTCTGTTACATTCTGATTTTATAATAATAATAATAATAATAATAAACCACCCATGTATTTCTGGTTATGGAAATAATGCAATAAAATCCTATAGTGAGGAATATGTTCTACAAACTGCGGGAAAGTAGATTGATGGGATTTTGTGCAAGGAGAATGGATTGTAGCAGAGCAAAAATGCTGCTGAGTTGAATGTTAGAGCCTGAGGGCAGAGATAAAGGATTAATTTACTTACCTTTTTCTTAAAAAAAAAAATAGTTGAGAAGAGCTCCATAAAATATGTTTTACTTTTAAGCATAGGAAATGGGAAACTGTGAATGATGAAACTGAGGATTTTCTTACAAGCTTCCTCCACCATCCCCAAGACACTGGGATAACTGAGGGTAGTTGGGTTATTCTGATTGGTGGTCATTCCTGTCAATCTTTCCTTCTCATATTCCCTTTCTCTCCCCCACTTGTCAAGACACTCATCACCTTCATTAATCAATTCTAACAGGGTCAAATTGCCTTCTTGGAATTTTTTGTCTATTGGAATTGTTTAATTTAAAAATTTGTTTAATCCTAAATTAATTTTAATATTTTAATTCTAATTTTTATACTGTTTTATATTATACTGCAAATTTTCCAGAGTCCCTCCTTGAGAAGGATGGACAGTCTAGAAACACGAAATATAAATAAATAAAAAACATAAATACTTTACCAGCGCAAGAACTGAAGAATCTCGTAATCATGAGGATTACCAATGCAAATTGTAAACTTTCCTTCTATCCTGAATGAGCTAAAAACTATCACCGGTTGTATGGATTCTTTTGGAGTTGAAAAACAGTCATCATTCCTACTTTGTAATCTTGCTTTGATTATTATGTGAGTAATCAAAAGAAAGTCAACATTGTCTTTTTTTCCCCCAGTGTCTAAATTTTATTCAGTGAGAATGTGACTTTTTTGGAAGGTGATTACATAGGAGTGTGACTCTGGCTGTTTTAACATCTATTCTATTTGGTTGATGCTTATTTTTAAGAATATATTCATTCTGACACCTGCCACATCAAACAAATAAAGGTTTAAGCAGAGCAAAACTATTCATCAAAGAGTTTCCTTCCTGTAAGAACAAATGATTGAAAGCAAAATATACTGTTTTTTTTAGATGAATAGATATCCAGTCTGGACTGATTGCTTTTTCCTTAACAAAAATTCCTGATAGTTCTTATTACAGAGCAGATGAAATATTTCTGTAAGGCCACTTGAAAGGCTCAAGTGAAATATATTGTTTGGATTTTTCTCTTACTTGGATGTCAAGCTGTGTTAAGAAAATATTAGAGGTTGAATTCAAAGATGAAGAATGGAACAGGTCTAAACAACTATGTACTTCATCATCTTGTTATACTTACCATCACTCCGCCCTCTGAATTCAAAGTGGGTCTTTAAAATTTGATATGTTTAGCTGTCTTCAATAAATGAAGCAAGCACACATTTTAAGGTTATAAAAGGGCTCTATTTTGTACAGTCTACACAGGAACTCTTTTCTTCCATAAAGACTACACATGTCTTCAAAAGAACCAATTTTCATACTCTTGGCACGTTAAAGGCTGTCCCCAAATGAATCAGTTACAAGAGAGGAACAGAGTTCAACAGCATCTGCAGCAAACCGTGATATCAAAATGGCAACATTGATGTCTTGGTGTCATCATGCAAATGCTGCCACACAGTTGGCCCCTGATGTCTGATGAAAGGCATCACATATGTTTCATCATTTTTGCCCCCCCCCCCCCGGTAAATGCCTCTCGGAAGGGATGGAACTAGGAAGGTATAGAATCCCACTGATTTAGTTTTCTAGGATGAAATGAGTGGATTTACTCCATTATCTGGACTCCTTCCCATCAGTTTTCAGGCCCTGGTTATGGGACAGAAATAGCAATGTTGCACTTGATGATGATCTCTGGTGAAAGTAGGAGGGCAATAGTGCTCTCCTTGACCTCTTAGTGGCCTTTGATACCATTGACCCTGGTATCCTTTTGGCCAGCTTGGGGTTTGGTACTGGGTGTTACAGTCTTGCACTGGTTTGGCTCCTTTCTCCAAGGCAGGTCCCAAACAATGTTGACAGAGAGTGAGAGATCCAGTCCATGGCTGCTCCTTTGTGGTATGCTGCAAGACTTGCTACTCCCTCCACTCCATTTTCATATCTACATGAAGCTGCTGAGTGAGATCATCCACCCCACCATGGGATGAGGTACCATTAGTATGCTGATGATACTCAACTTTACATCTCCATTGATGGTGACCCAAGGGATGCTGTTGCTGCCCTCACACAGTGCCTGGAGGCTGTGGGAGATTGGATGGAGGACAATAGGCTTTATCTGAATTCTGCTAAGATTGTGTGGCTTTAGGTGGGTGGAACTTTGAGATATGGGAGTTTTTAATATCTTTAGTTCTGGATAAGGTTGCACTGCCCCAGAAATATCCTGTACATAACTTGTGGCTTCTGTTGAACTCGCAACTCCTGCTCAAACAGCAGGTGGCAGTTATGGCTAGAAGAGCCTTTGAACAACTTCATGTTGTGTGCCAGTTGCACCCTTTCTTGGATCAGGAGTCCCTGGACTCAGTCACTCAAGTATTGGTCCTCTCACTCTTGGACTATTTCAATACGCCCTACATGGGGCTACTCTTGAAGAGTGTTTGAAAGCTTGTTAGTGCAGAATATGCCCACATGGACAATTCTTGAGGCCCCTAGAGTGGCCCATATTACATTGCCATTCCACAAGCTGCACTGGTTGCCAGTTTGCTTCTAGGTCCAATTCATGGTGGTGTCCTTACCTTTAAAGCCCTTCATGTCATGGGTCCCGGTTATCTGAGGAACTGCTTCACTTCTATGGATTAACCTGCCCCACCTGCACTAAGAGAAGAGGCATCCTGCAGATACTGTCAGCCAAGGAATTCCAGTTGTTGGGATCTGGGAGAAGAGCATTTTCTGCCATAGCTCATGCCCTCTGAACACTGTGGCCTCCCCAAGAAATCCATGCCCATCCTTTTGGCATTCCGAAAGGGCCTGAATACTTGGCTCTGCCAACTGGATGAGCTTAATGGACTAAGATAAGATTCCACCTCCTGCCTCTATGCATTTTGCTCCCTTCCTCCTCATCTTTGTCAATTTTAATCAACTGTAATATTATTTATAGTTTTAATGTTTTATATTAGTGCTTTATTGATTGTAAGCCACCTGGAGGCGTCTTTAGACAAGATGGGTGGCATATTTATTTATAAAAATAAATAAATAAATAAATAATTTTTTTAAAACCAAGAATTGCTCTGGAACAAATTTCAGGTTTATTTAGTCCACCATCCTGTTTTTCATGGAGGCTTGCCAGATGCCTCTGAGAAGCCCACAAGCCTGATATGAGAGTTGTAGTTCTCCTGGCCATGGACCTTAGCAACTTCTCTTAAGCATTCAGTATCATGGTTAGGCTTATCTTTCATATATTGTTTAATTCCCTTTAGATGCTCTCTGAAGGGGGTGGCCGTCACAACATCTTCTCATAGTGAATTCCATACCTGAATTATGTAGAAAATGACGAAGAAACATGTCCTTTTATATATCCTGCATGTTTCCTAATTCAGTTTCATGAAGTGGCTTATATTATTATAAAATAAAGAAAATGTTCTTCTGCCACTTCACTTTCTCCGTATCATGCATCATCAGTTGTACCTTGTCACGTCTATCATGCCCAAAGACCAAAATACCTGATCTTTCTCCAGTTCCCTTGATTTTTTTCCCTGTACTTTTTTTTCAGTTCAGTTTGTGTGGGAGAGTGAGAATAATAACAACTGTGGCTTTAGGTTAGCTGAATAACAGAATTGGAAGGGACCTTGGGAGGTCTTTTAACTATTTTATACTTTATACTATTTTAGGCAAAACTGGAACACCCATGATTTAAAATTTGCAGTTGCCACATTTGACTCTGCCTTAGCCTAATAAAATCAAAGCATTGTGCTCACTGGTTCTAAAATTGACATCAGCATCTTGCTTGGTTTATCATCTTCTTGGACCACTCAGTGAAAAATTGTCAATAAGAATATAATGGAGATGGAGAAAAGATTTGCCAAAACTAGTCCTTGTCTTTTGAGGATTACTGTATAGCTGACATGTTAGCCCTTCAATGTAAGCCAGATCAGGAAATGGAGTCTTACAAGTTTAACTGAAATTAGAAATTTACTTTATGCAGATTGTTGCAACAAAATCTTGACTGTGTTTCCTTCTTCCCTCCCTCTTATACTAACAGGGAGTTAGGGTGGAGCCAGTTGAGTTTCTGGTTTATATTTTCCTCTTTCCCAGGGTTAAAGCATGCTTTTGTTTTTGTAACCATCGTTGCATAATTTCTCCAAAGTCATCTAAGAGTTTTATTTTCCCTTCCTTGTAGAGTCCAACATTTTATAGGACTTCAAGACAGAGTCTCCATTTAAAATTGGAATCAGGAGAAACAGTCTCTTTTCCCACCAGTGACTTACAGCATCTTCTGGAGTCATCAAAACATTGTGGTTCCAAAATAACAGTAATAAGGGTAAGCCTTATTACCTTCAGGAATGCCTGGATGATGTTCTCAATATGCTTTAAATCACTAGGATGAAAATGGCCTTGAAATGCCTCTATCCAGACTGTATTTTCTTGTGCAATTCATCCAGTAGGATAATACAAGGGGACTCTTCCCTTCCAATCTGGGCCCAGGCATGGTGATAGTCAAAAGTGCTGTGAAGGATTAAGGAGATGCACAACTACTGGAACTTAATATAGGACACAAATGTTTGTCATTTTTGATGGGGAGGCCATAAAGCCTCTCTCTGGGGGCTCAGGAACTGATAGCATCACACTAGATACTGTACATATGTATGTCAGTTATAAATCAAAATAAGGATTTATTCACCGACTGACTGATTTAATATACTGCCCAACCCAAATAAGATTTTGGAGCAATGTATAAACATTGTATTGCCCCCCTTTATTAAATTTGAGAAATGAACATTTTTAAAAAAGAAAAAAAAACTGGATTTTAGTGCAAGTATATAATTAATTCTTTTCAACTCATGTGAAATCTAATTTAATAACTGAAATGATAATTTTCTTGCTGTCTGTTGAAAAAAGGCCATTTAAAGTTATAGATTATATAATAGGATTGAAAGGGACCACAGAGATCATCTAAGAGAATTCTGCAATGTGTATAAAAATGAATTAAACCATATATGAGGATTGGCCCTGAAGTCTATGCTCTAAAATCCCCAGAGATGGAGAACCCATAACCACCATAGGCGTGCCATTCCATTATTGTACAGAATTTGTTGTCAGAATGTTTGTTCTCACATTTAAATGAAATTTAGATAGCTGCAGTTAGTATCCATGATTTCTGGTCCTAGTTTTGTAATCATGGAACCCACCATCTATTCACTGCAGAGCAAATCAGGGATGGTCTTACCTTTCCATGGCAAAAATTAAACACTCCATACTCAAAACGTGCATAGTTTTTGGTACGGTAGATTCGAAAAGTCAGTGATATAAACTAGCCGACATATTTTTTGTGATAAATCTTTTTATTTCACTTCCGCTATTTATCTTTAATTACAAAACCGTGAAGTTCCAATTCAAATGGGCACTGCTGCATATGAGATGGGAAAGCCTAATATTTTCTCCATTACCCCATCGGCGTGGTTGTATTCTCCTCTTCTTCACAGTAATTGTTTTTTTTTCTTTCAAAAATACATGAACACCAGTTAATAAACAATGATGATTGTAAAATAATATTAACAATTCTGCAAATGTCAGGCCAAATGGAGCAATAATAGAAAGTCCAGGATCAACAAAGAACACTTCAATAAATCATACTTTCAAAAAACATGAATCCGTCTCCAGAACTTATTAAACATTCTCTGTAATAGCCAACATACAAAATAAAAGTTTCTCTATATTAATTTCATTTTAATTTCATTTTAAGATCATAAGAACCTCATTTCACTGTTATCAGAGCAACCTGCCATTAATGTGAAAGAATAAAACACTGGAATTCATGATTTCTTTCTGTCCTGATACAGTCTTTTTTTTAAAACAAACTTGGAAATTAATAGATCATGGTATCCTACAAATAAAACAGAAATAACACTTGCTATCTATTATCTTGTCTCTGAATAATAGGCCTGCCATTTAGCAATGAGGCAAATAGAAAGTGTTTCCCAAACTGACCTCAAAACTCAGTATATTTACTTTCTGTTGTACTCAATAGAGCTCATAATCATGTAAAATAGGTAAAATTTCCTTCTAATAATAATTGTAGGCTGGTGTTTTCCAGTAAACAGATTAATGGAAATGTCTACATGTTTTATTTTCACTTATAATAGCTTGTCAGTGAGTACATTTATGTTAGTTTCGTAAGAAGATAAACTGGTTAGAAAAACTATTGGGAGCCATTATGATGTTACAAGAGCTTTGCAAATGGGTTGTTAAATTGCTGATGAGATGAGACGAGACAAGACTAGCACTTCAAGTTCTACTATTGCATGTTATGATCTATTCTAGACCTTGAGCACCAGCAGGGCTGATTACACCAGGAGAAATATTTTGGTGACATCTATCCAGATAATGTCCATATATAAGCCCTAGGGGTGGGAGGGAACCAACTCTGTTGGAAGGGTGCCAGTCATTAAAGATAATATTGCAAATAGTATTTCAGTGAATATAGAGAGCTTTTATTCTTTATGGTTCATCCCACTGAGTGGAGAAGCGAGGCCCACTTGGGCCTAGGAAAGATGATTCCAGATTTTTTTCTGGTTGTGGGGGCTTGAGTGATGTGCTACAGGGCACCCTTCAGAGAAGAGTTGGGATTAGAACAAAGAGGACAAAACCAAAATTCAGTGATGATTGTGCTTAATCTATATCTAAGTTTCAACTGAATTAAAAATCATTTGTACTGTATGGCCACAAAACTGTAAATCCCCACATTATGAAGATATTAGGGAACTATTATACAATGAATTCGACCAATCTGGCTGTGATAGATAGCAGTGTGTTCAAATTCTCAGGTGTTTTTTTTAAAAAAAATTGATTTACAACCACAATCGGGACCAGAATTTCCATTGCTAAGCAAGATGGCTGTTAAGTCAGTTGTGCCTGATTGTATAGCCTTTCTTTCCATGGTTGTTAAGCAAATCACTGCAGTTGTTAGGTGAATCATGTGATCGTTAGGAAACATTAAGCACCTTCCCCCATCTTGGCTTGTTGGAAACTGGCTGGCAAGGACGCAAATGGAGGATCACACGATCCCAGGATGCCACAACCATTGTAAGCGTATGCTGGTTGCCAAGTGCCCATATTTTGATCACGTGACCATGGAAATGCTGAAATAGCAGTAAAGTCTGAGGATCGGTTGTATATTACTTTTCTAGTTGTAACTTTGAAGGTGACTGAACAAATGGATGTAATTTTAGGACTACCTACTATGTGTGGATTTGAGTGGATTTAGCATCCTCGAGATTAGAAGGTGATTCTAACAGCCATTGGGCTCTTCCAGTGAGAGGCAAAGGGCGCAGGGCAATTCAGAATGGGAGAGGAAGCCGGAGATGTCCTTTTTCATAATCTGTTGTTTGCTGCAAGTTCAGGAAGCAGTGAGGAGTATAGAGAAAGATTTTTCCAGACAAGAGCTAAGAATTTCTGCTCCAAAGCCCTGGGAGCAGGAACAAGCTGAGAAGAAAAGTATAGACCCAGAGTGCTTTATTCTTTTCAGTGCAGCTTTGCTTAGTTGCACTGTTTTAGATTTGTTCGTGTTTTCTCTCCATCTTGTTCTGATTTTTTTCTTCTGTTGGTTGATTAAAGATTGCTAGGTTGTAGATGTCGGGCTTTCTCTCTTATTCCTCAAAGACTTGTTTTGTTATATTTATTCAAACAAAGATCTTTTATTCGTTGTTATGCAAGTGTAGGATTTGTATATATACCAAATCCATTTGATCTGATCACCGTAACTGAAAAAGAAAAGTCGGGAAATTTGTTTAAGCGAGCCTTGGGGAACAGGCACCTCCTGTTTCTCCTTTCCCTATCCAGATCCTAGGGAAAAAGGGGTGTCACTACCTGCCTGGATGCAATTTTTTTCTACAACAACAGCTACACTCAATGGAACAGGTACACGGGAATTATCAATGCTTTTATGCCCTACCAAATCCTTTTGACTCTAAGAAGCAGCAACGTTAGAAATTAGAAAAATAATTGTGAAAAATAACTGTATAGAACAAAAATACAACCCGTAGTTGTAATCATAAAACAACAGGAACATAAATAATCAGGCAAATAGGACAGAGATAGAAATAGCAATAGAAAGAAAAAAAAACCCTCTCAAATTCCGGTTTGCATAACGGTGGGACAGGACGCAGGAAGGCAGGGCTTTGCCTTCCGCACCCAATTTAGCCCTGTTGGGGGCCCTAAAAAGGGCTTAAAATCATCCCAAATAGGCGATGAAAAGGAGGAGTGCCTTGATCACGGCGAGATGGCGGTCTTTCCATTCGATCCAAGAAAAGGCCTCCAAACTGGCAGGAGAAAGACCAACTACATTCCTGTGGCCGGCCATTAGCTGCTGACAACCGAAGAAAAAAAAGCACCAATTAATACTTGTAAACAGCATGTTTGGAACTGAATGAGAATATTGATCCTTTCTTTACTATTTTACAACTGATTTTCCTGGGAAAGGCTCCCAAGAAGCTAAAAAACTCCGAATGTAAACGGAAGCGGTGTTTTAATTTTATGGGGTACAGAAACATACAATACTGAAGTGGAAGTAACATAAAGCTACAGTTTTGATAAATTTGAGAACTGAGGTAACTGTTAAGATTTTCTCTTTGAAAAAAAAAACATTGAGGCGAAATATAAGAAATCAATCCTTTGTTTTAAGAGTGGAAAATGGACTTGGAATGACATCTAGTGGTGGATTTGTGTATAGCACTATAATTTGCTTCATGGCTGCTTGGTGATTCCTAGCTCGGGAAAACAGCTGGCAATAAAGGAAAATATTTTGGCATACTTATCACCCTGACCTTCTTGGATTATAAATACCCACTGAGCTTGGACTTTTAACTTCAAGAGCTAGTGGGAGAGAAAGAAAAATTTGACCTTGGACTATGCCTGACTGGGAGAGACTTTTGAATTGTTTTCAGAGAGGTTGAACATTTTGAACACTTCGAACATTGTGGATTACAACCTTGCCTGATTGACAGTTTTTGGATACTTGAGACAAAGGATCACTATAAAATATTGCTTTCAGGACTGAACCTATACTTTGGAATCTATTGGATTATAAAGGCTACATATAAGCAACTTAACTAGAATCGACTAATCAGGAAGGAATGAAACAAACAAAGAACGGTATCTCCAACTCCCAACACTTGCAGGCAGTTCAGGAAGATACAATGGTCAATAAAATTAAAGGCTGCCAAACAATCCAGCAAAATATGTTGTTATGTTCTCCAGAGAGAATTTGCCTCTATGGAAGGAGATGATTGAGAAGTTGTATTACATAATTGCTTATTGGTTGAAAAGGATGGGACAATAAACGAACATAATATAAATAGTTTAACAAGGTATGGAGTAAGCACAAGAAGACACTCAGTTCAAAATTGCCACACATTGTTAACAATAACAAATATTAATTTTTAAGGTGTTGAATAAGATCAGATCAATGGAAACATCACAATTCTTAGAAATTACAAGATCTGGTGGTAAATAAAACCAGCACAAAATCTTATGAAAACATTATTCAAGAATATAACAAAACTCCTAAATGGTTTCGGTATTTACAGATTAGTACTATAGTACAGAAGGAAATGCAGAAATGTGGAGGTTTATCAGCCTTAATAGAATTCTAATATTTTGTAATGCAACAGTCTGGACATTTAATGACTATGATTGCCAAAATGGATCTCAAATATTCAAAAATGTGTTGGAAATGTAATAAAAAGTGGGAAGTTTTTATGGTTTATTTTGATAAAGTAATTTAGCGAATTTGGAAAGTGAAAATGCTTTCTAAAGATGCAACCATTTTTTTGTCTTGCATTTTGGTTACTATCCATTATGTTTCTGTTAAATATCACAAAACCTTATATACTAGTAATACAGTATGTACTGAATTAACATTTCTGGTTTTGGCAGTAGAAATGAAACAGGCTAAGAGTCAGAAACTTCCAACTGTACCTTCCCCAGAAGACCGACAGCTCAAACTATGAAGTTTAAGTTTAAAATATGTTTAAAATAACTGCATAGTTGAGATATAAAAATTTCGTTGGTCCAGTACAATTTGACAACCATTTATTGATGATAACACTTGGAAAAATGTGTTGCCACACTCTCCCATCTGACTTAGTTTCCCCATTTTATATGTGTTTTATAGAACTTCACTGTTTATTATTCTCTTTTGGTTATTTGGTATAATCTCACCAGAGACTCTATTCACTGTCTCAGGATTGACAGGTTCAAACTGTTCCCAGATGTCATTCCTAAGCATTCCTTCCATCCAGCTGATTTTTAATTCCAAACTGATCCATTTGCTAATAACTCATAGCAGTTTGTGGCTCTTCCAGCCAATCCTTCTGTACAAGATTGGATTTAAAGGCCACTTTAAAAAAGACTCTTCACATAGAACTCTGGAGACATAATGACAGAAAAGTAATTTTCCCCACTTTCCCCGCAATAATGAATGGCCTAAATTTGGGCCTGAACATATATCCAGTTGGATTTGCTTATCCTCTTCCGTCCACTTACACTCCTGAGATCCTCAGAATCAGCGAGCACCCCAGGATTGGTATAAAGGGAAATGCCACTTGGGAACAATCCTATCAAAAGCCTTTGATGCTGCCATATTCCAAAAACTGGCTAGATTTTTCATAGATCCACCCTCCATACAATTGGCAAACTCCTTGACCACTTTGTGAAAACCAGTTGGATAGCTCATACTCCTTGGGTAGACTAATCTAATTGGCCCTACAACCTTGCACAGATTTGTGGCAATCTCTCCCCAAATCTGTGATGAGTGTGATGTATTTACTTTATTCCACTTTTATAGTATTAGGAAATGTAATCTAACCTTAAGATGAAGCAGTTCCACTTTCCCCCAAGGCATGGTCTTGTAGAAGGAAGGATGATGAATTCTGCAGTTGCTGTTTATAAATCAGTTCCCCTGTATTTGTTCGTTTCATTGTTTTCCCCTCTTCCTTGAAGAAATAGACCAGTTGGTCAGTAGCTGGTTAGATTCAATTCTCCCACTCTACAGGCCAGGCTATACGTTCCTTCTTTCTGGAACTGTGTCTATCCTAATATACAATATATTCCAATATATTGCCCTCTTTCATGTTATTTTAATTAGAGAGAAGTTTAAAAAGACAAGCACAGTTGTCAAGTCAGACACCCCCATGTATTTAAATATAAATGTAATGTCTTTTAGATCCCAGCAGATTAGTCTCAAAGAAAGTTTGATCGTCATACTTTAAACAAATCTCTTACTTATATTCGCAAACTGTTAACTAATGGCTTAACCAAAACAGAGACATGCAAGGGAATTCTATGAATGTAATGCACGCTGTACCACAGTTTTATATTTTACCCCAAAGAGTATTAAATTCTTATTTTAAAAACACAGAGATAAGGCAAACATATGCAGATGAGATGGCTGAGACTCTGCTTAAGTTCCCCAGCATTTCTTCTTTCTCTAAAATTTTACAATTACAGTAAAACGGCGATTTAATAGTCTCATTGGAAGAAAGGAAATCTGTTATTCTGACATGCTGGTTGCTCCTGGAACTATATTATTGGCATCAATTTACATCATATCTGTAATGACATCATTCAGCAAGTGGCATAAATGATGCAATTTGTATAATGATGCCAAGCTGACAACAAGTATTGTATATTGCTACAAATGTCATGACATTAACTGCAGGATTCCAATCTACTCTGGATGCAAGCGAGTTGTAATTTATTTCAGAGGAATGGCCAGGTGGAAAAGTTGTCTCTTGTATTCAAAGTCTGCTAAGTTGGGGTTGGCTAAATTAATGTCTTTTTCTGTATTATATAAAATACAAATTTGATCAAGAAATGGATAGAATGATAAAAAGTCATCAGCAATATTTGGCCATCCTGGGTCTCTGGAATCCACTCCCTACTGAACTGTCTCAATTGTCTTACTGGCTTCTTGAAAAGCCTTTAGACAGATTTATTTACACAAATATTAAATGCTGGGTTATTCTTATTGGTTGATTTTAATTCTTTTAGTAATCCCAGCTTTATATTTTAAATATACTGTAGTTTGATAAAAAAAAAAATTCAGATAATTCTACTATAAATGAAGAGAATATAAGTCAATAAAATTGCAAAAATTACAAACAGAAAAATATAAAAGAAAGAAAGAATGGAAAGATGGAAGGAGGGAAGGAAGGAAGGAAGGAAGGAAGGAAGGAAGGAAGGAAGGGAAAAAAAGTAACTTCCCCCTTCATTCCAGCAGGTAAAAACAATTTTAATAGCTTATCATTGTCTCGAAATAAAACATAATATCTCTTCTTCCCATAACTCATGCATGTTACAGATAAGGAAAACAGAGTCGAAATGCTACGTCAATTAATCTTTGTCAGCAAATGTCCAGTAAGAGCAACTAGATATAGCTATTTTCTTCTTTAAATCCTGGTTGAACAAGCTGATCTTACAATTCTTCCCTTAAAAAAATGTCCCAGAGGTAATTTTCTGTTCATCTGTGTTTCAAAGTAAAAATCATTCAGAATTTTAACATATTTCTATTGTATTAATAAGTAAAATGTATCTTTTGTTTGTCACTTTTAAAGAAGTTCTGCCAAATCTTTTTTAAATCCAGAAGAAAAAATAATAATATCCAGTTCGCTTTCCTGGCTTAATATCTGTTCATCTTCTTTAGGGAATGAGTCATCCATCAGATCCATCTGTATTACGTTTAAATCCCCCTTCAAATTAATTTCATAGATATCTACTGTTGTTTGTTCTTGTTTTACAGCTTCATTAGAACATGCTTTGTGAATTTTATCAAGCGCTTGATCCCTTCTGTCCAAAAACATGGCTGAAAGGTATTCAAAAGTTTGCACTAAGGTTTTTTTTAAGACTCCGGTTCTAGTGTCCACTCTTCAAAATACGCTTATCATAAAAACAAAGCTAATCTCCATTTTCCCATAAGAAAATATCTTCTAGATAATTCAAAACTATAATTCCTCTAGTCCCTAAATCTGTTATTAATTTTTCAAAATCCACCAAAATCCACCCCTTTGCTGCATAGTCCACCCCCCCAAAATCATACATTTTAAAAACTTTTAAGATTAAATTTACACCATTGTCTTTTAAAGAAGTCAAAACGCACCCAAGAAATAAGCATGTGAAATCTTGCCAGTCCAAAGAGACTTAATCTCCCCAACATGCTAAAAATAAAAAGTAAAAAAGTTATTAAGATATTCAGTCGTTAATATTTATCAAGGCTTTATGGGTATGAGCTTTATGTTCTCAGCCACTCCATTCATAAGCTAACCATAAAATGGCTCAATAAATTATCCTTTGTTCCAGAATAGATTATGGGAGCTTGGATTTATCATCCAGGCCTGATTCCATTTGCAAAAGCTGTTTTGCTAACAAGTGAAAGCCAGCATTATGTCAGCTCACCATGGCACTTACAGGAAGCTAAGATCAATGTTAGGTTATTTTCCACATTTCCTCTTTGTTTTAAACACAATTTAACATTGATTTAAAATGTCAGGAGATTCAGATTTGTAGAGTAAATACTGTAGGCTTCTATCCCTATAATATATGTTGAGCAATTTATGGACTGAAGCTTCCCAGCCTACAAATCACACCAAAATGACAAAATGTCTTGATTTTAAAGATACTAATTGAAAACTGCTCCAGTTTTTATCCTTCAGTTCAGCTTACTGACTGAGGAATTCTGGGAGTTGAAGTCCATACATCTTAAAGCTGCTGAGGCTGAAAAACACTACCTTAGGGGATGGCACCACACATGCTGCCAACCTTTCCTAGAAACCCACACATATCTGCTGCCCCTTTCATCCCCAAAGCCCCCTTTAGGAAGCACAGAAGATTGAAGCAGAGTCTTGAAGAAAGTCAATATGTAGTTTAGAGTGCCAGGACTGGGTGGAATCCTTTAGCACAATCCCCAGACCTCTTTGAAGTTAGTGCAAAGCTGTAATTTTTAATGCCACATGAGAGGTTAATAGTTAAATGCATGGGGAGCAATTGTGTTTACATTTAATTATCAACACTATATTTAAAATACAATATACAATTAATTTAAATTACTGTATCCATGATATAACAGGAATAATTCTCCTCTTGGGAGATGATGCTTATAGTCATTGGACATTATTTTTGCCTGGGTCATGATCATGAGGAGAATAAGATCTAACTATTCTATTTCTGCTAACAGCTTCCTTAGAACTAGCCCTGGAGCGTAAGAATCTCAACTAAATTGAAAGGGAATGTTAGCGCCCTTAAATCTCATCAGGGTAAAGTCAAGTAGAAATTTCTACCTTGTTGCAGTGCTGGTTGGCACCTACTTCGAGGATACATCTGGCACCTACTTTGGAGATACATCCTACTTCTGGGATACATCCAACTTAGGCTGTTCTTCTACCTTAGCCAAGATTTTGCATCCTCATCTTCTGAAATCAAAATAGGCTTGCTGTAATTTCTTTTTCTATGTGGACACACATCTCAACCAGAATGAAAGATCTTTAAATTTATCTTGCCCTAGGGTTTTACTGTCTGATGTTGGTTATAATATCCAGCAACCTACTTTTTTCACATCATGGAAGATACAAGAAGACTCTTTTCTCCCAAAGGCCAATTTCAACTTAAAATTCATGTCTTCCAGGGAGCAACAGAGAATTTCAGGGGTACTTGACTTTTAACATGCTTCAGGTTTAATGCCACAATTGCTTCCTGTCTTCTAAAGCAGTGGTTCTAAAACATTTTTGCTCAAGAACCCTTGACATTCTTAACAATTATTGAGGATTCAAAGAAGTGTGTTTTACATGGGTTATATCTATTGACATTTTGATAAGAAATTAAAACTAAGAATTTTTAAAATATTAGTATATTTGACTTTGCAGATCTCCTGAAAGGGTCTTAGGGACCATCAGGAGTTTCCAGAGTTTCCACATGTTGGGAATCACTACTCTAGGGTAATGAACTGTACATTATTTTATTATGACCATTTCTTGTGATTCTGAAGGTTGACCCAGAGCCAATGCAAATTGAACATTAAGTCAAACAGGCAGTCCAGGCTAAAATACTTTTCAAACAAAACCTACGAAAGCCATTAAGCAAACATCAACCTCAAGCCTGGGACCAAATCAGTTTTTTTCAAGGCCTTCCAGAACCCTAAGAGAGGGGGCGCCATCCTTATCTCTAGGTGGGGGAAACTGGGGAGATGCTCCATAGTAAGACCTGAGCATTTTATGGCTGTGGGCCACATCTGGTCTTTTGACTATCCCTGTCTGATCCACAGCTACAGCGGCAGGGGTAGTGGTGAGAATGTGGAGGCAGTGGTGGTGGTGGTGGGTGACAGCAGTGGTAGAGGGGGCCCTCCATAGCAGTCTCAGTTTCTCATATGTCCCCTTGAGAAAATTAATTGCCCATTGCACCCTGTTTTGGGGGTGCCCCCCCAACTAGCTGTAGCTTCTGAGCGGTCTTCAAAGGTAGTCCCATGTTAAACTTTGAGGTGACTAGGGCAGGAGGATAAGATAAGATAACCTTTATTGTCATTTTTATACTGTGGGCACAATGGCACACATCAAAAATGAAATTTAGTTGCCCGCTCTCTAAGTGAAACACATACATGACACACACCTAAACATACTATGAACAACATATGTATAGACCCACATCCCTACATATACGTAGCAAATAAATATTAAATACTGTCCATCTTGAATATATAACGGAAGGAGAAAGCTTGAGAGTTCGCAAGGTTAACGCTGTATGGGATGAAACTATGGCTGAATCTGGATGTTCTGCTTCGGATACCACAAAACCTCCTCCCAGAAGGTAACAAGGAAAACAGGTCGTGAAGAGGATGTGTAGTGTCCCAGATAATCTTACGGACCCTGCTCAAGCAGCGCTTTTGTGTTTTGTCCTGGATGGGAGGGAGGGAACTGCCAATGATCTATCTGAAGGGGATAATACAGCAAATCTAGTTTGCAGGTATGCTGAGTAAACATATATACCTGCACACCACTTAGCGCCTACTATACCTAGTTACAATCCTTCCCCCTCAAGCCTTCAACAAAGAAGCAAGGCCTACGTAGCGAGGGGTAAGGCATCAAATAAACAGAAATCAGCTTCCTCCTTCAGCTACCAGCACAGCGGTCTCTGAAAAGATCCTCATTTTCTGCACCCAACGCAGGCCACCCACAGCTTCCTGAGTGCAGGTACGGATGACCACATCCTTCTCCCCCTTCCAACCCACTGCACCCTGTGCCTCTGTTCTTCAGCTTCGATTCAAAACGGCTGTTTTAAGCCCAGAGCTGCTTTAAGCCCTTCAGAGCAGATGGTCTCCAGTGCTTTCTTCTGATCTAATGGCAGGCCCAGCTCCAATTGGCTGGCCTGCCTGGCACGGCCCGTTCCCTCCAGCAGCTGGTCACTGGCCTGTACAGCTCTTTCATTCTGCTCTGTTCTCTGCAGATCAGCAGCTGCGGCTTCTAAAATAATCTTGCAGTTGATTCAAATCGCCCTGTGAAGTCCATGAACTATGCTCAAGCCAGAAGAAGTTCATGTTCCAGTCAACTCTTACCTCTCCCAGTGGGAATCCTTTGGGCATTATCATCTGCCCAGATAGGGTGAGGCATGCTCCCCTTGCTCTCCCTTCCTCTTCCCTTCTACTTCCCTCTCTGTTATTTCCCCCCCAGGCTTTTGATCTCTATGTGGTCACCCAGAGTCAGCTTGTAGGGGAGAATAAAAATGAATGAATGAATGAATGAATAAACATTGAAACTTTATTTCTGTGAAGTTGATCTATCAGTTCTTTCTTGATGCAAGTTTTCCATAGGCCTATAGAATAATTTCTTCCTACAGAAGAAAAAAACAGTGGTTGTGTTAGTATCAAAGAAAATAATGTTGGGACAATGAGTGAAAGCATTATTTTGTGCAAACCTCTGGGGAAGCAAAGGAAAGGCATGGGGCTTAGTGAGGAGAAACCCTCTCTAAAAGGAAAAGGCAGGCACTGGTGAACTGATCCACACAGGAATCAGCCAGCAAGGTCTGCATTTCCCCATGTGGTGGGAAGGAAAAGAAGAAGGGGAACAGCTAATCAAGGTTTTGGTGGCTATAGTTGGACCAAGCACCAGCCCAGTCAGCATTCCATTAGCACTGGAATTTTTAAAGTTGACTTAAGACAATGTTAATAATAATAATAATAATAATAATAATAATAATAATAATAATAATAATAATAATAATAATAATAAAGTTGGAAGGGACCTTGGAGGTCATCTGGTCCAACCCCCTGCTCAGGCAGGAAACCCTAGACCATTTCGGACAAATGGCTGTTCAGTCTCTTCTTAAAAACTTCCAGTGTTGGAGCATTCACCGCTTCTGGAGGCAGGTTGTTCCACTGGTTAATTGTTCTAACTGTCAGGAAGTTTCTCCTTAGTTCTAGGTCCGTGGTGGCGAACCTATGGCACGCGTGCCACAGGTGGCACGCAGAGCCCTCTCTGTGGGCACGTGCACCGTCGCCCCAGTCCTAGGCCTTCAGCTGAGTTTTATAAAATCTTTTCGCGTTAGGCCTTCGCCGCCGTGTGCAAAAAAAAAAAAAAAAGTTCAATCAATCAGTCAATTTCAACTTCTCAAGGGGAAAAAAAGGTCTCGCAAAGTTGGAATTGATTGATTGAACATTTTAGTCCCACCCAGTCTGCCGTTACTACTGCACCACCCAATGGGCCACACCCACCCAATGGGCCACGCCCACCCGGCACCCGACAATACATAAATGGGTTTTGGGTTGCAGTTTGGGCACTCGGTCTCTAAAAGGTTCGCCATCACTGTTCTAGGTTGCTTCTCTCTTTGATTAGTTTCCATCCGTTGCTTCTTGTCCTGCCTTCAGGTGCTTTGGAGAATAGCTTGACTCCCTCTTCTTTGTGGCAGCCCCTGAGATATTGGAACACTGCTATCATGTCCCCCCTTGTCCTTCTCTTCGTTAAACCAGACATATCCAATTCCAGCAACCGTTCTTCAACCTTAGCAATTTTAAGCAGTATGGACTTCGATTTCCAGAATTCCTTAGCTATCATGCTGGCTGGGGGATTCTGGGAGTTGAAGTCCATAACGTTTAAAATTCCTAAGATTGATATACTCTGGCTTAAGGAATAGTTGGAAGAGCATTTGTCTCAGCTATATCTTCTTGTTTGTCTTGGTCCTACCTCCAGCCTGACCTGGAAAGGCTGAGTGCAATGTATCCACTTAGCTGCTTTCATACATACAGTAAAGTATGCATAGTACATACATACAGTACAGACAGTAAAGTGGTTGCTATTTGTGGAGATTCTGCTCCAGTTGTTATCCGAACAAGCACTGATAATAAAACTATGGACGACAAGTACACAATATTTGCACTATAATAATTTGCACCGTTTTTCACATTGTATGGTGCATATTGCAAAAGTCTTATCTATGTTTTCCAAGCATGGATATGCAAAACCACAGATAACATAGACTCAGATAATGAGAGCCACCTGTATTGATAAAGCTTAAGATATAAGATAATATGGATAACTGTGTACTGTTTATTCTCTGAATTTGTATAGGTATTCAAATTCTTACGTTTCAGTAGAAGCTGTCTTTATTTCTGTTTGCTAAATTCAGAAAAAAAAATCAGCTTAAACAAAATGGGTCGGGAATAAAAACATTACCCTGACCTCAAGTTGACCGTTATTGGGAATTATTACATATTTCTGGCAGTTGTTTTGGTTCAGCTATTTTCCTTCTTCAGCCACAAGAATCAAATTCCAACATGTTGTTGTTGTTGTTGTTTTAAAAACTAGCATAATCCCAAAAGAGATTTTATAAGTCTGTGTTTGAATGTATTTCTTATTACTCAAAAAGAAATAGGAAAAAAACAGTCATCTGTCTGTAAGCAAGCAGTGTAATAATAATACCAGAAAATAATGAAAGTCATTGTAAAGCTGATGTTTTATTTCCCTTGATGTCATTTATGCTTAGAACTCTTTTACGCATCTAATAGTTTTCTCCATTCCATGTCCTGCTTTCAACCCCACATCTGTTTCTCCAACAGGCTTTAGCATCCACATCTGGCGGAGTTGGGCAGACATTGGGACCCACAAAATTTGGAGTTGCTGACATGCCATTTAAAAACATTTTATTGGGGAGGCAAAGGTTCTCATCAGATTCCAGAGGCTTTCAGCTGCACCATTGAATGAAACTTCGTTCCTTGGCATGCAGACTGCTCTGAAAAACCTTTTAGATGGGTTGCTGAAATTGTGGACGTGAGTCCTTTCAAGTACTATCGGTTTTAAGATTGGAAGATATTACTATCTTAAGATCATTGGCACTTCTTTCATGTTATCCTTCCCTTCTCCTTTTTGCTTCATTTATTGTCAACATTCAGAACACAGACACAGTAAGAGAGGCCTTTTTGTCACTTCCCAAATGGGTGGGCCCAAAAGGTTTCCCCCGGCTTTTTTTCCCCATTTGGGAGGCTAGGGTAGGGGTAGGCAACCTTGGCTCTTTTATGACTCGTGGACTTCAACTCCCAGAATTCCTGAGCCAGCCATGCTCAGGAATTCTGGTAGTTGAAGTCCACGAGTCATAAAAGAGCCAAGGTTGCCTACCCCTGGGCTAGGGGTTATAGGAGTAAAAGCTGTATGACCTGCAGGAGTAATAAGGTACTTTCGCCTCTTGAATAGCCAATCACCTGCATGTCCTCTGGTCCCACCTGCTGTTGGATTATAGTTCTTTGCATGCCATTTATATACAAGTAGTCCTCAACTTACAACAGTTCATTTAAGTGACAATTCAAAGTTACAACGGCACGGAAAAAAGTGACTTGTGACCATTTTTGGCACTTATGACCGTTGCAGCATCCCCATGGTCAGGGGCTTTACCTTCGGATGCTTGACAACTGACCCACATTTATGATGGTTGCAATGTCCCAGAATCATTTGATCCCCTTTTTGTGATCTTCGGACAAGCAAAGTCAATGGGGAAACCAGATTCACTTAACAACCGTGACACTAATTTAAGAACTGTAGTGATTCACTTAACAAATGTGGCAAGAAAAGTCATAAAATGGGGCAAAACTCAACAAACTTAACAAATGTCTCACTTAGCAACATACATTTTGGGCTCAATTGTAGTTGTAAGTTGAGGATTCTCTCTGTGGTGTGTGTGTGTGTGTGTGTGTGTGTGTGTGTGTGTGTGTAGAGATGGGAGGGGACTACTATGCACACAGACTGTATGCCTGAACCTTACTGAAATAATTCCCTGTGGGAACTTAGCCTAAGAGTGCCAGTGATCTTTGTTTCTCAATCACTACATAGAAGAAAATTTCCAATTCACACAAACGATTCCCTGTTATTAACAACCAATGGACATCAGAGCAATACTACTGAACAAGCCTTTTTGCGTATTGAAGAGCATAGGATTTATTAATAATACAATGTACTTATGGGTTTTCACTGATATGCACTTCCTTAATTCAGAAGGAATGCTTTCCTGGTTAACTTTGCTACATGAATGCTAGTCTGATGACACTTAAGGTTGTTAGAGTAGAAAAAGTTACTGGACTGGGTGAAATGCTATTAAGCGACACTATACATTTGTTTACTATTTAGTGCATTCAATAGGCAAAACAAAAAAAAATCTGCTTTAAAGTTTGAATTAACAGAACTTTTCTAATAGTTTATTATGCTATTTAAGAGTTGGACTAGACATCTCAGTAACTCTTTGCTGTAAATATTTAAGATTTTTTTTTCCTTCCATGGGGAAACTGGAGACTATGCCCAGATGCAATAACTTTTGCTATAGATTTTTTTATGGACTTTCTCTTTGATGTCCCTTTGGTGTTTTAAAACACAGGTAATTCTCACCTTATGATTGTAATTGAACCTGGGATTATGGTTGTAAGTCCTGTCAGTTGTTAAGCAGATCGCCACATTGCTGTGCCTGATTTTATGACCTTTTTTCGTAGCAGTCGTTAAGGCTATGGACAATGACCCAAATCCATTGTCTGCACTTTTTTTGGTCAGAAATTGGAACTAAAAGCCACTTTCTGGCAAAAAAAAAACCAACCTTCATAAGTCACATGACTGTGGGAGGCTGAAAACAGTCGTAAATCAATTGCCAAGTGCCCAAAATGCAATCATGTGATTGTGGGGAGGGGCATTGGAACTTCAAATCTGGTTCATAAGTAGCCCTGGGGAGGTCCACTGTAACTCTGAGTGGTCATTAAGGAGCTGGTCATAAGTTGAGGGCTACCAGCAGCTTCTAAGCATGAACCCCAATGTTTTTAATCTAGATGAGAAGTTCTCAAAGTGTGGATGGTGACCCTTTGAAGAATACCAGAATGACAGAGTTGGGAGGGACCTCGGAGGTCTTCTAACCCAACCTCCACAATTTGAAGCTTGGCCCTCACAATTTGAGGGAAGGAGGTGGTCTTGTGCTTAAAAAAAAGCCTGCTTTGTGGAATTTTCTCCCCCCAGAAGTAAGATTAGCTCCATTTTTTTCAACATTGTTCAAGTTGCTCAATGGGTCTGGAGGTTCCAAGGGGCGGTGGGGGGTTATTTGCATGGGTCTTTTACTGTGGTTAATGTCATCATCTCCTGTCTTTTTAATAGCTTTTAAAAATTACGAGTTTTTTAATGTATTTGTTTTTTTACCTAACTATTGTATGCTGCCCAGAGTCACTTTCATGTGAGATAGGTGGCTAATCAAATATGATAGATAGCTAAATAAATAGATGATAGATGTTTGATAGCTAGATAGACAGACAGATAGATAGACAGACAGATGGATATGCATACATATACAGATAAACTGGATTTGCTGCCAGAATTCACTCCTGCTATCCGTGGATAAGCCAGTGGCAAAGTCAGGATTTTAATTACCAACTTCTATCAAATTAAATAAAGATCCAAAATAAAAGTTAGACAAGAAATAAGAATG
The DNA here is from genome assembly GCF_001527695.2 of Protobothrops mucrosquamatus. Lineage (NCBI taxonomy): Eukaryota > Metazoa > Chordata > Lepidosauria > Squamata > Viperidae > Protobothrops > Protobothrops mucrosquamatus. The sequence goes on along the minus strand of NW_015386667.1, from coordinate 227,414 downwards.
TCTACCTCAGAAACAAAATTCAAATTTCATTAAGTATACTAAGCTAAGTAGGTTCATTCTTTCCATTATAAATATGGTTTTAAAATGGATTGTTATGTTAGTTTCCAGAGAAAAACTTTGTACTTTGTAGAAATGCAACATTATACCACTGTTTTATTTGATGTACAGATTAAATTTTAATTATTACAAATAATCATATATTTCTTTCTTTTCCAGATTTAACCCCAATAAAAACATTAATTTTATGCATGGACTGGAGCACATAAATTCATTCATTGTTGTAAGAGCTCGTGGCAAAGATTTAGATAGTTAGATTATTGTTCTGAACTTCTTCTCCATTATTAATCTTTTTCTCTCTCTCTCCAGTCACTGTAATCTAGCTCCCTTCCCCCAACTATCAGCTGTTTCCTTCTCAGTCTTTCAATATTATGTCCATTGCACTTAAAATAACAGATGCACAGAAGCCTTTTAATTTCCAGTCCACTCAAGGCAGAAACATTTGTTCCCTTTAATTGTGAGGCTATTGGGGAAAAACAAATACATTTCAGTGAAGTAGATTTATGATGCCTTTTCTAACAACCAATTAGCATTTTGAGTAACTAACACATCCAAGTTTTTTTTAAAAAATCATTTTTTAATTCATTTTAGAATGTGAGCAGAATTGAAGCATGATCACTTAGAGCCATTACAGTGTCCTTCCAGTCTCATGTTCAAAATTTAAGCACAAAATACAATATGTATTTATGATAGTTGCAGCTTTGCAGGCTCATGAGATCAGCATTTGCAACTTTCCCACAGGGTTTCCAACAAGCAAAATCAATGGGGGGAATCGAGATCACTTAATGACTGTGGGGGAAAAAAATCAGGCAAAACTCACTTAATGATCGCATTACTTAGTGATAGAAGTTCCAGTCTCAGTTATGGTTGTAAGTCAAGAACTTCCTGTAGTTAATATTAGAGGGACCCCTCTGAATAAAACCAATTCTTCAGTCTGGATTTAAGAAACCTGATTCTTTTTTCTTAAAAAAGAAAAAAGTGCTTGCACGTGTGGGATTCTCTGCTTAATTTGCTTGTCTGTATCTCTCTGAATCTAGAGTTACTTAGTCAATCACCATAACCTAAATCAGTGGTTCTCAAGCATTTTGGTCTTAGAACTCCTTTATGTTCTTAAAAATGAGTCACGATTCCAAACAGCTTTGGTTTATGTGGATTAGCTATCAATATTCATGGTATTAGAAATTAAAACTGAAAAAAAAATGTTATTTATTGATTTGATTTTGCAGACTCCCTGAAAAGGCCTTGAGACCACCATCCCACTTTGAGAACACTTAACTACATCATACTCTGAATGAACATTCTAAATGTGACCTCTTGGAGAATTCTGGGAAATGTAGTTTTGTCAATGTCCTAGAAACCACTGAGGTGAAAGGAAAGATTATTTAATATTGTAGCCCTGTACAGAACTCAATCCAGAAAAGAAAGTCTGCTTGTTCAGTGAGATTTATCCTCCCTCCATCCCCAATTTAGTAAAATGCTGAGCTTATGAGCTGGAAATCTGACAGCCTGGGTTCGAGATCTAAACACTATGCAACAGGGTGAGCTCCCATTACTTGCCCCAGTTCCTGCCCACCTAGCAGTTCGAAAGTATGCAAATGCGAGTAGATAAATAGGTACCACTTTTGTGGGAAGGTAACAGTGTTCCATGTGTCTTGGTGTATAATCATGCTGGCCAAATGACTATGAAAATGTGTTCAGACAATGCTGGTTCCCTCAGCTAAGAAATGGAGATGAGCACATACACACCCAGAATAGGACATGACTGGACACGGGATCCTTTACTGTTACCTTTACTTTTATACATTTACAATATTAGATGTATATCCCATCTTTCCTCCAGAAGTTCAAGATGTCCTATATAGTTTAGTCGGTTTTATCCCTGCAACAGTTCTATGAGATCAGTCAGACTAAGAGACCACTTCAGACAAAATACCCCCAATGATTTTTCCAGGCTGAGGTGGGCCTTGATCTTAAATCTCCCTTTTTGTGTATTCCGTTCGTTGGCAATTGACGAAGACACATGGTGAACAAACAAGCTCTTTATTAACCTTCTCCTACAACCAAGCAAGCAGCAAAAGGCACGCAGGCCTTTTATAGACCCAGACAGTGTTAACCAATAGGAACTGACCGTTTTCGCGGCTGGCGCCACCCTGTCTGGTCCCAGGCAGCTTCTGGTTTGCCCGGGACGGTTTGCAACAATTCTGAGCCTGCTTTCTACTCTAGCAGGCTCAGGACACAAGATCCCTGATCCAAAGTCATTTCAGTTTTCACTGGCTCTTTTCCAAATGGCTGAACTGTTAGATCAGTTTAATTGTGATGTGTGCATAAGACCTTGCCATTTGGTACAGTTCATAAGTTTCGTAAGTTGACTCATTTGCTGCAAGTGGTGGCAATCATTGTACACACAAGAACAGTAAAATTCTCCAAGATATTCAGAGACCATATGCAGCATTCTGGATTGTGTCAAAGAGCTGAGAATACAGTCCTCATTTTACGATCAATTGAGGCCAAAGTTTCTGTAGCTAAGCAAGACAGTTATTAAATGTTCAGTTAGTAACAGGTTGTTAAGTGAATCTGGCTTTCCCATTGACTTTGCTTGTTAGAAGGTCACAAAAGGTGATCACATGACCCCGGGATGCTACACCCATCATAAATATATGCCAGTTGCCAATTGTCTGAATTTTGATCACATGACCATGGGGATGTTATTATTATTATTATTATTTATTAAACTTATATGCCGCCCTTCTCCCGACAGGACTCAGGGCGGCTTACAGCATATTAAAACAATACAAACACTATCCCCAATAAAAACCAATTAAAAACAAATATTTAACCGCTGTGTTACCATTAAAATTCTAATTAAAAATTGTCCCTATTTAAAATTCTCCCTAGGCCAGACCCGCTTGCTGAAAAAGCCATGTCTTGAGGGCGCGGCGAAAAGATAGGAGATCCGGAATGTTGCAACGGTCATAACTGTGAAATGGTTATAAGTCACTTTTTTCAATGTCGTTGTAACTTTGAACAGTCACTAAATAAACTGTTGTAAGTTGAGACGACCTGTGATGTCTTTCCCTTTACTTTCTGGCCCCTTAAGACTTCTTTATTTTCTTATCATCTAAACCAGGGGTAGTCAACCTTGGCTCTTTTTTGACTCGTGGACTTCAATTCCCAGAATTCCTGAGCCAGCTAAGCTGGCTCAGGAATTCTGGGAGTTGAAGTCCACGAGTCATAAAAGAGCCAAGGTTGACTACCCCTGATCTAAACTGATAGGTATCTTTTTTCTTCTTCTTTCCTTTAAGCATTCAGAGAAAGGGTGGATTAAAAAATCCACACATCATCATCATCATCATCATCATTTTAGCCATTGTCTACCCACTGCAGGATGAAGGCCTCTTCCGCATGTTTCCAACCAATAAAGTCCTTAGCTCTCTTTTGCCAGTTGGGCCCACAATACTTGCTGATGTTGTTGATCCATCTTGTTTTAGGTCTCTTCCGCGGACGCTTTTTATCGAGTGGGATCCATTCTATGACTGCCTTGGTCCACCTGCCATCAGTTCTTCTTGCTACGTGTCCAGCCCATTTCCATTTCAGTTCTTTTACTCTCTTGATGATATTGTATACTTTCGTTTGTTCTGAAGGCCCTTATTTTAACTCATTAGTCAAAAGCATTAAAAAAAAACCCTCTCTCTAGAATAAACACATGTTAAATTTATCCTTTTTTTAAAAACTGCTGACCTGCCAAAGCTCAAAAGGAGGGGCAATTTATTCTGGATTGCACAAAACACTGATGGTTTATTTCTCTTTGAATCATTTCCACTAAACTGATATTTTACAGCATGCAATCTTCGATGAATTATTAAAGGACTGCAAACACTTCAAGTCACAGTTTATTCAATTAGGACCTGTCTTCTTTTAAACGGCATCTTGGAAAATTTGCTTGTAATATCATTGCCAGTTTCGGAGAAGCAAATCTGATATTATGCATGCTTTCCTGCTGCATTTCTCTGTCAGCTTTAACAACCAGGCTAGACTGGACAAGGTATAACAAATATGAACCTATATAAAAGGCATTTACAATTTAACAGCCTGAATAGCAAAACAGTTCCAGAAAGAGATCGTGCGTTATATATCTATGTGTGTAAAGTTACACTTTACGAGATATAATGAATAGACATGTACGTAAAAAAAATGAAAAGAGAGAAGATAAAAATAAATCAGTGTGAGAATAAGAATAAGTCACACAGGTTTCAACATTACTCTAGATTGTGTTCCTGCGTTCCATTATCAATATTTTTAAAAAGCTTAATAATTCACACTTACTAGTTAGTGACTTATGGAAACACTTTGTCTGAATAACTTCTTCATTTCTGCCTTTTGCCCTTACGGGCAGATTTGATGGGATAATTTTTCAGTTGCTCCTGTGTTTCATCTCTTTGCATGCCACAATATTAACATAGTTCCACTTTTTTTATAAGATTAAAATCTCAAATGCCTTGAGACAGTTTTAATTTTTTTTTTAAATGCGAAAGCATGCCCCTTGGTATACAGCTAGATTATTAACAGGCTGATGTACCAAGCAATATATATCAGCTTTATTTTCAATTAATTGCTGCATAGGTAGCATGGTTCAGAATTAAATTTATTGATGGCCCAATTGTAGAAAATCCCCCCTCTACTAATTCTGTGTGAATATACTTCCTCTGGAGAAATTCATTGTCAGTCATCTAAATGTGCTGGCATTTATTAGCCCAGAGCTGCCTTAAAAGAATTGCACCCAAATGATGTTATATAATTGCAAGATTATGAAGTAGCAGAGAAGCCAGAGGACAGCAACATAAGGAGAGAAGACATGGGAAAACAACAGTAAATCCTGCTCCTTCAGCGGAGCCATCAGTGATTCAAAGCAAAAAAGAAGAAAAAGGGCTGAAACTTCCATTTGGGGATTGAAACTTGACCGGATGATGGTGGCGGTGGTAGCATGTGTGTTTCCTAAATTAGGCAACCACTCCTCCTTTTTGTCTTATTACTCCCAAAGAGGCTGAAGTGAGCAAAAAACAAGCTTCAAGCCCTTTGCAGCTCCTTACCATCAAAAAGCAAGATTTTCAGTGAGTCTTCTTTAACCAGACAGAAAAGGAATAGGTTAGAGCAGACCTGCACCACTACAGTCTATGGGCTGAATTTGGCTTGCCAAACAGCCTTGTGTAGCCTGTGTACCTTTTGGTAAACTCAAGAAACCCACCGCCACCAAATGTTGCTACTCAGCTATCACAGCCCTGAAGGACAAGCCCCTTTGATGCCTCCCTGGCATTGCTAGCTCCATTGCGGCTGCTGTGCCACTACCAACTAAAAAGCTGATGGCCATGCCAACTCTTTATTTGTGGTCCAAGATTATTGTTAATCTATCAATATGGGCCTTTTCCTTCTACAAGATGGGCAGACCTAAGTTAGAGATGTCTTGGCAGCTGGCTATGTTTACTTAGTATTCAATTTCTTTCTAAGTTCTATTAGCTTTCTTGATCTTCTTGCTAACCACCACTTGATTCAGTGGGGAGTTAGTTATCCCTTTTCTAATTAAAGAACACTGGCCAGATGTTCTGCTCTTCTACGTATGTTAATAAATGATATCCTTTTTCCACGGTTCTGGGAACCTGGAACCAAAATATGGCAGACTATGTTGTGAGTTGCTTTTGAAAATGGACATATAAATAATAAATAAAAAATAAAATAAATTCATCAAATGCTTGAGTCTCCAGGACAATCTGATGTACCAAAATAAAAACAGACATTGTCTTTTAACATCTATAGGCAGCTCAGATGATTTCAGATGTTCTGCTCTATCAGTCAGAAACTGTGGTCAATAGAATTAAGTCATTTAGAACAGGGAGAATAGCATGAGATTGAAACTGTAGAAGAGAGTATAGAACCATGGTGGCTAACCTATGACACGCGTGCCACAAGTGGCACGCAGAGCCCTTTCTGTGGGTGTGCGTGCCGTCGCCCCAGTCCTAGGCCTTCAGCTGGGTTTTATAAAACCTTTTCGCTTTAGGCCTCCGCCACCGTGTGCAAAAAAAAAAAAAGATTCAATCAATCAATCAAAAGTTGGAATTGATTGATTGAACTTTTTAGTCCTACCCAATCTGCCATTACCACCCACAGCCATGCCCACCCAATAGACCACACCCCAATGGGCCACATCCACCCGGGACCCGACGATACATAAGTGGGTTTTGGGTTGCAGTTTGGGCACTTGGTCTCTAAAAGGTTCACCATCACTGGTACAGAAGGAAAAAGCAAGCTATAGGTTTGTACAGGCAACATATATAGGACAGATACCTGAGTCTGTCTCAAGTTTATCAAAGATTGAATTAAAACTAAAGCAAATTGAGTTAACAAGCAAAGATATTCTAGCTCTAAGGATGTTTTTATAGACAACTCAGTAATAAGTGGCTTGCTCCTGATAGCATCCAACTAGAGTAGAGAACTCATATTTGATTGGTTAAAATATGTGATGTGCCTCTCAAATTTGGTTCAGTGCGCATGGGACTGAAAATAATATGATAGCAATTTAAAAAGGGGGTTCAGGGAAGATTCAGAAAAACTAGACTGATCAGTTTGATTTCTGCTCATGGAAAAAAAAGTAACTCAGAATCCGAAGGAATACAACATGGTATTCCTTCCTTGCTAGAATAAAGTCAGCATAGATTCAAGAAAGGTAAATCTTTTTGCTACCTTCTAGAGTGTGTTATGTCAAAAGTCATGAGGATGGAATTGAACCTTTTAAAATTGTATATAGGATTTTCATAAAGTTTTTGGTAACTTCCTCATCAGAAGTACACTTGGTGTCAGAATAAGATCTCTACATTTATGGAATGCTAATATTTTTTTACAAAGAGACAAGAGGTAATGAATGGAAGACCATTAAAGAGAGATCCACCCAGAACTAAGGAGAAATTTTCTGACAGTGAGAACAATTAATCAATGGGGTGGTTTTCCTTCAGAGGTTGGGGGTGCTCTTTCACTGAAAGTTTTCAAGAAAAGACTGGACAGCCACTTGTCTGGAATGGTATAGATTTCCTGCTTGAGCAGGGGATTGGACTAGAAGACCTCCAGTGTCCTTTCCAATCCTATTATTCTATTTTCTGTGTTCTAAGACCTATATGAAAACGTATTTGAAGAGAGTCTAATCTCCCAACCAAAGGAATTGAAATATTGTGTGGAAGTGCTTGGAAAAGAGTGAGAGAAATATGCTACAAAGTGTGACCTGAGTTACATTAATTGGAAGTATAAAAAGGATTTTGTGGCTGTCATTATGACAAGAAAGCAGCTGTGGATGAGAGAAAAAAGCATATGAGAGAATGAGTGCTGCAAACATAATGAGAGAAAAGTAGTGTATTATGCATATCTGGAGAAAAAGATTGTTGCAAAGAATCTTTGTAAGTACAAGGAATTGTCAAGATAAAAAGAGGCAGAGAAAATGCAAAGCCATTTTGAGGGAAATAAGGACTTGTTTTGGAAGTGAGTGAAGAGGGCTAAATCAGGAGCCTCCAGCAGAGTGAATGGAGTTCAATATAAAAGTGATAAAATGATTTGGGATGAAACTACGGCGAGAGAATGTTGTACGGGAATCATAGTGTTATGTCAAAAAGCGGCACTGAGATGAACGGTGTAAAAGTGTCTGAGAAAAAAGAAACAATGACAAGGAAGTCATAAAAGCTGTGAGAACGTTGGGAAATTGTCAGGTACAGATGTAAATGCATCAGTGGAGAAATGTTAACATATAGGTGTAGATTGCTTATGCAAGAGCAAGTTGTCTAATGTGTGTGAAGATTGTATCTGTCTTCATCTGACAATTGGAAAGGGCTTTTGCTGTTCCCTTCTCAAAAGCACAAGATAGCAAGATTGGAAGCAGCAGCTAGGAGGAAGGTCTCTGGCAGGCTGAAAGGGCACCGGAGGTGATAATGAATAAAATTTGGGAAGTGCAATGCCACTTTATGCCAGGCAAGGGTGTGCAGGTCCAATTTGGGCACTTTGGCAAATCCACTGAGCAATGTATGAATGTGAGAAAAAAAATTATTGTGATATGTGCTGATTTAGAGGCACGTATGATAAAGCGAATAGGCTTAAATTACGGCATGTGTTGTACAAATATGGAGTTATAAATTGGTTGCTGGCGGCTATAAAAACAGTTTACAGTGGAATAAACCATGTGTGAAAATAAATGGTGGGCTTAGAGAACATTTCAGTACTAAGCAGGGAGTAAGTCAAAGATGTGTCAGGGTGTTTCCTTGATTGTATTTATGAATAAATAAATAAGAAATAGTTTTGGTGATGTTAAAGGTATGGTTTGTTGGGAAGGTAAACAGACATGTGCTTTTGTCTGCAGATGTGTGGCTAAGAACTCAAAAAATTGGCAGCAAATATTAGCTAGATTGTATGATGCAACGTGGCATAGGGAGCAAAAAGTCAGCACATCAAACACTAAGGTAATTGTGCTTGGCAGGGAAAATGAATGAATAATTTAAGCGAGAATGGCCCAAAAGCTAGGCAGGTAGATGGATGTTTATACTTTGGTAGAACGTTTTGTAAAGAAGAGAAAATGGATGTAAAAAGTTTAAAACATGCAACTTGGTAGAAAGATAAAACTGTGCTGCAAGGAATAATTGTTTGCTGAAAGAAGCTAAAATAAGAGAATGCTTCCATCCCTTAGCCAATAGATTTTAGGATTCAAAAACAATAGACCCAAATCAATGCTTAAAATGATTTTATGCAGGATATTAAGACAGTTACAGAATAAAAAGAAAAACATATTCCAGGCTCTCTCTTGGCAAGAATCACTTTGCAATGATAGCGGATTAGCCCCTGGGGCACCGGCTGGCATTTGTGTAGTACCTCCTCAGATCTTTAGGTCTATGCCCAGATTCAAAATTTGCATTTTTTTCAAAGGATAGGGAGTTTGGACAATATCACACCTAGAGGTGGTTTCGTGGTACATCTTAAAGTGATTAATGTATGACAAGTACTAATGTACTACCATTTTTCATAAGATATTGTTTTAATTTTTCATAAGATATTGTTTTAATGTTCACTACCTAAAGGTGGATTGATGACACATAGGAACTCATATGGCACAATTGATCCTCTGTCAAAGATATTGTTATACGAAACTTTGCTTCTAGTGCCATGCTGCTCACATATACACAGAGGTTTCAGATTAGGAGCATCCCATTGTTCTCTTTATCTTAATTGTCAGAAGTAGTAGCGGAGGTACAATGTCACAACTGACTCTGATTACATATAAGTTGCAAAAGGCTCAAAAGTGAGTCTGGTTATGTACACATGTCAACAGGACTTTTTAAAACATCTACTTTACATGAGCAAAGAGAGAAAAACTGAACTACAGTCCTACATTTATCCACACAATTGCTTCCACAGTGACATTACAGAGTGTCAGAACTACAAAACAAACAACAAATTGAACACAGTGGGAAAGGGGTTCTAAAATGGGTAGGGTGAAGAATGAGGGATGGAAGTGAATGATCACTAAAAAAAAATACATTGAAATGGTTTGGTCCTAATAGAGAGGATGAATGAAGACTGACTTGCAAACATAGACTGTGTATGAATGAAGACTGAATGGGTTAAAAGGAAGGATAAGCAATGAGAAAGTTGTGTTTGGGTGTAGTGGCAGCAGTGTACGAACAGGTCTTTAGAAGTTGTGAAAGTGAAGACATAGGTAGCCCTCGACTTTCAACCGTTTGTTTAGTGATTGTTCCAAATTACAACGACTCTGAAAAAAAGAGACCAATGACCATTTTTCACACATGGGACCATTGAAGCATTCCCATGGTCAGGTGATCAAAATTCAGACATTTGGCAACTGACTCATATTTATGACGGTTGCAGTCTTCTGGGGTGCATATGATACCTTTTGCGACCTTCTGACAAAGTCACAGGGGAAGCTAGATTCAATGAATAACCGTGTTACTAACTCAACAATTGCAATGATACATTTAAACAACTGTGGGAGGAAAGGTCGTAAAATGGGGCAAAATTAGCTTAACAGCCATTTCGCTTAGCAACAGGAATTTTGAGTTCGGGTGTGATCCTAAGCTGAGGACTAACTGTAATTTGCCAGGATATCAACAGAGGAGGAGGTAAAACTGGCTATGTTTTGGCTATATTTCTCTCTTTTTTTAAAAAAAAAAAAAACCTCCAATTTTGTTGGCTTGCTATTCTTTAGATCTTTTCCGTGCACTACTAACCCCAAAATGAAATTGTGTGATGGATATTTATTTACTCAATTTCTACAGTCAATGACTCGGGATAGCTTACAGTTCAGAAAATACATTACAATTAAATATATCTTAATTGATATATATGTAGGCAGCGAAACCTTCTCAAGATCCCATTGCGTCTTGCCAGGATGTTCTTTATGGCAGATTCATAGGGTTAGATCCACCACACACCCCACTCTGCATTAAAGAACCCAATTGAAGTTGCTCGTTCTTCCAAAGTGTTTTTAAACAACTGCAATAGAGGCTTGTAGCTATACAATCAACCTCCTTTCTCATTGATATCTAATATTGTTTTTCATGCTGCTATTCCGATGAGCAGGTGAGGGAGGGAGTTTTGCAACTCCCTTATTTAGTGCCCTCGGTGTGCTTTGAAAAAAAAAAGTCTCATAGAGGTGTCAAACAACAAGAGGAGCTCAGCAGGCTTCCCATCAGAAGTGTCAGGATTTCAAGGAAGCTCCAGTGCCACAGCCAAGAGTGGTGGAGGATAATTAAAGTAACACACTTCATGTTGTGTTATTTTGCTGCCAAGCTTCAACTGCTAATAAGTATCAATGAAAATATTTCTTGCTGGATTCAGTACCTTTCGTCATTCCCCACACGGGCAAATTCTGCTCTGAAGCTTACTAGTTACCCATAGAGGCCTCCCATCTAGCTGTAATTCAGTGTGCCACGCATTATTTCAAAGTAACAATCCTGATCTGCTTTTGATGGTTCTGCCTTTAGTGCATATGTTGATTGCAATAGCACTTAGACCAGTGGTTCTCAACCTTTTTAATGCCGCGACCCCCAACCGGTCGTAAGTCGAGGACTAAACCGGTCGTAAGTCGAGGACTAAACCGGTCGTAAGTCGAGGACTACCCAATCGGTCGTGAGTCGAGGACTTTCCCTGCCCGGGAGCGCCGCGCATGCGTGGTTCCGCCCCCTGCGCCGGCCGAGGCGTAGCTGGCAAGCGGCAGAGACGGAGCAGGCCGACCACCAGCTGGCCCAGCTCAAGGGAGGTAAGGCACCCGCCGGAAAAGGGGAAAAAATGGCAGACAGCCTTGCTTGGCGACCCCCGTGAAATGGTCGATCGACCCCAAATGGGGTCACGACTCATAGGTTGAGAACCGCTGACTTAGACTTATATACTGCTTCACAGTGCTTTACAGCCCTCTCTAAGCTGTTTACAGAGTCAGCATATTGCATCCCAACAATCTGAGTCCTCATTTTACCGACCTCGGAAGGATGGAAAGCTGAATCAACCTTGAGCTGGTTGGAATCGAACTCCTGGCAGTGAGCAATGAGTTAGTTAGTCTTCAGTACTGAATTCTAACCACTGCACTTTAATGAACAACCTTTAATGAACAACACGGGCGGTAGAATATATATGACTGGTTAAAAAACTGATATATCTGGATGTAAATAGGTGAACACACTTCTTGCCTATCTAATTTTCAGATTACTTTGTGTCCTCTGAATAAAGAAAAAAGGCATTGATATGCAACCATTTGTATTTTTATATTTTGACAGTGTCTATGTTCCTGGTACCCAGAGAGTTTTGATTTTTTTTTTTTTAAAAAAAGGTAAATGTTTGCATATTTTTGCATACTATAATAATAATAATACCAAGTAGGGCCAGGATCCTGGTAGGTGCAAGGCACCCTAATACCTGGGTAACATTGGGATTTGGAATGCACATTCCACCAGCAGAACTGAGTGCAGATTTTGTTATTATGGGATACATATGCTAAATTCCATTACCTCATTGTTTAATGCTGAATATAATAGCCAGATTTCTAAGTTAATCTGCATCAACTGAGATTGGATTATATTCCATGATGACTGACTGCATTGCTGCTCTGCGTTTCAGGAGTGTTGAACAGTGATGAACCCATGGCTAAATTCACACATCGTATCCTGGTATGTTTGTTTTTGGCTTATAATGTAGCAATTCAGCAATTATATTTTATACACCACAGTTTATGGTTGAACGATATGTGTGAATCAAACCACTTTCAAGTGTGATATGTGTACCATGTAGTCATTCTATAAAAAGGGAAGTTTGTGGCCTATCAGCTGTGAAAAGAGGCATAATCTTGCTGTGGATACTATTCCTGCATAAAATATTATTTATAAACTTTGCTGGACAAATCAAAGACCACACTGAGTATTTACTAAAATGCACATTAATTACAGAAGTGTTTTACCAACTGAATATTTTATGTCCCCAAATCACAGCATGACAAAGAAATATCTGGAATATAGACACAAATTATATTCAAATGTTTCCTTAGTTAAATTCTAGAATGTTTTGGTTGTGCGTCAACCTAATATAGGTTGATAAATTTATACAGGTTCAGATCAAAATCTCAATTGCTCAATTGGATTATAGCCTCCTTTATGAGTTTCTGTTATTCCAGCTGTGTTTTTCAAATTGTTAAAAGGAGAGTCATAAAACACAGGATGGTCTTTTTAAAAGTACAAGTTCTCAGTTTCATTATGCTCCAGAAAGCAAAGACTAAGCTGTAATTCTGAATACTCTTACATTTCAATGTATTTTATTCTACTTTTCAGACAACTGTTTTCTCCTAAAGAAACTCCTCTCAATTAAAGCAGAAGGAGAGCAGCTACCCTCAAGCTGACTTTCTGAAAAGACAAGGACAGGCAAGGAAAAAAAAGAGAGAAGAACAGAATTGAAGCAGTGAGACATAAGCCAGGATTTAAATAATTCAAGTTTTCTTTCCTTTCAAAGAGTAGTTGAAAGCCTCTTGAATATATTTGGCAGGGGATGGGACGGCTCTCATATAAGATCTGCTCTTGGATTGGAGAGCTGATTGTCCTTTCTGGCAAGGAGGCAGTAAGTAAAGTGCTTTTAGCCTATTCTTCTCTGGCTGGTGGCCACCCTATGCCAAGATGGTCTTTCTGGTAGGCAGATTCCCAGAGGCTCTAGTTTAGACTCATCCCTTCCTACTTGATGGATGAGATCGAAATAGATTTCTTAGCTCTCCAGATCCAGGGTAACTCACATTAATTTATGTATTTGTTGTTACTGAATTAAACAGAACACAGGCTGGGCCAATTATTATTATTATTATTTTGTGTGTGTATATAACTTAATAAATATGAGCCGTGGTGGTGGCTAAAGTACAGCATTGCAGGCTAATCCTGCTACAATGCCTTGGTAAGGCCACATTTGGAATACTGCATCCAGTTTTGGTCACCACGATGTAAAAAAGATGCTGAGACTCTAGAAAGAGTACAGAGAAGAGCAACAAAGATGATTAGGGGACTGGAGGCAAAAACATATAAGGAACGGTTGCTGGAATTGAGTATGTCTAGTTTAACGAAGAGAAGGACGAGGGGGGACATAATAGCAGTGTTCCAATATCTCAGGGGCTGCCACAAAGAAGAGGGAGTCAAGCTATTTTCCAAAGCACCTGAAGGCAGGACAAGGAGCAACGGGTGGAAGCTAACCAAAGAGAGAAGCAACCTAGAAGTAAGGAGAAACTTCCTGACGGTTAGAACAATTAACCAGTGGAACAACCTGCCTCCAGAAGCGGTGAATGCGCCAACACTGGAAGTTTTTAAGAAGAGACTGGACAGCCATTTGTCCAAAATGGTATAGGGTTTCCTGCCTGAGCAGGGGGTTGGATTAGATGACCTCCAAGGTCTCTTCCAGCTTTACTATTATTATTATTATTATTATTATTATTATTATTATTATTATTATTATTATTATTATTATTATTATATGCTATTGCTATGAATGTTAAATTGTAATCCTGTTTAGATTTTTTTTGCTTTGACTCTGCCACACTCCAGCTTAGCCAGGCTGCCAGTTTTCTGCAGCTGCACCTACTTTCTGAGTTGAGGTCTTGCTCTACTTGCCAAGGGCCAGATCCTAATTATGTCATCTACACATGATATAGACATAATCATGGCAACTTGATCTTGAGCCACCAATCATACTGAACAATGTGCTGCTACTTCAAAGGGCAATCTATCCTAAATAAGGTTCAGTGCTTTCTAAAGTAAAACACTGAAGCCAACTGCAGAAGAAGAAGAAAAATTCGGCACTCGGCAATATTGATGGAGTGTTTCTGGAAATTTTACCCCTTTAAGCCGATTTTTACTACAGAATGATTAACTTATTTCTGATGTACCGTAATTGTCAAACCAACTTACTGTATCACTCAGCAAGTGTTAAGTTGTATGGCAATCTATAAAAATTACAGCCTCCTAATTTCTCAGCTCATTAAACTGATACTGTCTTCTGGCCAGCCATTCATCAACAAACTCATATTTTGTTCAACTAGTAACTTACCCTGTCTAAGTATGCAGCTTAGAGTAAGTTACTTTCCCTCTCTCACTGTAAATCACAGTTGAAGTGAGGAAGCATGGCCTCATGTCTTACAATATGCCCCATTTTCCTTTCACTGCATGCCTGGTTTAATGCCCTATAGTGCAAGTGGAAGGGTGGGGAATTTAGTACAAGTAGTCCTCAACTTACAGCCACAACTGAGCCCAAAATTTATGTTGCTAAGCAAAACATTTGTTAAGTGATTTTTTGCTCCATTTTATGACCTTTTTTGCCACAGTTGTTAAGTTCATAACATGGTTGTTAAGTGACTCTGGCTTCCCCATTGACTATTCTTGTCAGAAGGTCACAAAAGGGGATCACGTGACCCCGGGACACAGCGCAGTCATAAATATGAGCCAGTTGCCAAGCCTCTGAATTTTGATCACATGACCATGAGGATACTGCAATGGTCATAAGTGTGAAAAATGGTCATAAGTCACTTTTTCCGGTACCTTTGTAACTCTGAACAGTCACTAAATGAACAGTTGTAAGTCGAGGACAACCTGTATAAGAAAATCCTTGTCCTCATGGAAAGAGAAACATAATGTCATGATGAAATTTAGGTTAGACTGATAGTAAAGTAATTACAAGCATCAGCACACAAGCACCTGGCTCTCAAGAGGCTCTCTCACCTCCCCAATTATATTTTAAATGCTGAAATCCTGTGAGATCATGCAATCTGATGAGATTTGGGTATTATATAATGGATCATGAGATCTGAAATTAAACACTGAAATCACTTCAGAGATTTTGTAAAAGGATGACAACATCTTATGAGATCTTATAAAAAGCTCAAACTGTCTCGTTGAAAAATATTAACTTCTTGAGACATTACATAAAATCACCAAAGTAATTTTTTTTCTTAATGCTAAGTCATCGTAGACTGCTTAGGGAATTCTCTTCCCCCTCAATTTAATAATTTTTAAGATAGAAGCTTAGTGTGTATCTGCCATGAGAGCTGACTGAAACCTCTGTAATGAGAAGAAATATACTTATGAAATGTAGTCAGATCATATACCCACCAAGTTTTGGATGTCATTTGTTAAAGTGTCTCTTCTTTATTCTAAATTAAAACATAATACTCTTAATCCAGAGTGACCCCTAAAATATTTACCAGTTTCGTTGCCACCACCAAACCCTTACTTGCTCTGGAAATGATTTTGTTTGTCTCCCCTCTTTCTTGATATATGTCTCAGTATCATGGCTAGATGAAACACATGGAAGATACAGAACAGTACAGTCACTTTGTTAACATTTAAACAAGGAATCAAATTAACTTTTTGCTAAGTAGCTTAATCAGGTGCTCTTAACATTACAACATATATATAGGCTGTCAAATCTTATCTTCCCTGGCACCGAGTAGATATTCATCAAGCTGTCACTCTGACAGAGAAAGGTTTTCTTAAGATAGGACTCTTAGCTCTCTCATACCCATCCTCCCAACCACACCTCCCAAATCTCCCCTCCCCCTTCAGTTCCCTGTCCCTGAAGAATTTAAACTTGGAGATGGTGCCCTGTATCATGATGTGTCACATAATGAATCTATCATCACATTGTCATTTTCTCCTCGTTGGCCATGTCTAGAAATGAAATGTTGGGCTACATGGAGTTTTGATCTGCTTCAAATCAAGAAGACACTCATTTTGTTGGTAGGAATAGCATTAGCAATAGCACGTAGACTTATATACCGCTTCATAGTGCTTTATAGCCCTCTCTAAGCGGTTTACAGAGTCAGCATATTGCCCCCAACAGTCTGGATCCTCATTTTACTGACTTTGGAAGGACAGAAGGCTGAGTCAACCTTGAGCCTGTCAGGATTGAACTGCTGGCAGTTGGCAGAATTAGCCTGCAATACTGCATTCTAACCCATCAATCAAGGAATTTTGAGTCTTTCTTCTACAGGCTACACCAATACATAATAGCTCCCAGAATTACCAGGATTTGGGTGGCATTAACAAATCATTTAATTACCTAATACATTATTTAATAATTTAATAAATTATTATTTAACAATCTTATCATCATCCTCTAGTGAATCAGGCCACACACACTGCTTCCTACTAGAAAGCAAAGGCCCTACGGGAATCAAGCTGAATATGCAATATAAATGAGATATGCTTAAATACTTCTGATGTTTTCCATTTGAGTAGTCAGTAGACAGCCACAAATTCTAGTGAGCAGAGTGAGTTGGTTAACCTCCGGTTTGCTTTAAAGATCATTCAAAGAGCCTGATCATATGAGTATGTCAATCCATTATGACCATGAGGAACTTGGGACTCATATGAGTTACCAGCCTAATGATGATCCCCTCCCAAATCTTTTTTCTTTCCATTCTCATTCAGAGAACTTGGGTGGCATTTGAAACAATAGCACAATATGCACACTTGATAATGTATTCACAAGGGCTTTATACCAGATAACCGTTTCTTTTCACTATTCATCAAAACAGCTCATCTTTTTCAGGTTTTCACATAAAAACCTCATTAGTTGACCCCTTAACTCATACCCATTTTTCCCCCCTCAGGCCAGCGCTAAAGCCTGAAAGAAGGATTGCTTTAACGAATAAGAGAAAACTGCTTAGTTTGCAGGAAAGCACTTTTTCCAAATTATCTTCAAAAAGTGAAGCAATTGTACAGTAAATGCCTTTTCTTTCATAGTATAGCAATCTCCTCTGTGGTCTTCAGCCTCCTTGGCTTCCTGTGTTCCAATTTTATGCTAGGGCAACCTGTCATGAGATAATTCCTTCTACGTTTATGCAGCCAAGGATATCTCAGAGTGAACTAAATAAATGTAACAGAAAACTACTGCAGTTTACACCCTCCTCCACTTCCAACAGTAAAGTAAGCTCAGACATACGACCCAAAGACATTTGAAAGACATTTTCAAGTCTGCTGAGAATAAAGGAGAAACTAGAAGAGGACGACAGCCCTTGAAAAAACAATTAGGCAAGTTGTAGCACAGCATTACATCACCCCCTTCTACCATAGCAAGTAAGCTAGACCAGTGGTTCTCAATCTTTTCTTCACCACAGACCCCCTTTAAATACCTTTTGCAACCATGGACCATGACCCTATAAGACTTAACTCAAATTTAAATCATAACATTTCTTCAAGCCTTATTCATTTTTTAAGTGTGTTTGACTGCAAACTGCCCAGAGAGCTTCCGCATTTGGGCACTTTAAATGTTGTAATCAATAATAACAATAACAATAAAATAATTTGTGGAACTGATTGTTATATCAGTTTCAGAAAGAAAATATTTTTCTATGCAACCATTCAAAGTTGAAGAACCCACTCTGTTGTCCTGAAGCAGCCCTATAAATAAGTTTTAAAGTTATCCCTTTATATTTTAAAAAAAGGAAAAACACTAAAATATTCACACCACATAAAAAAAAAACTGATGCCATGATCACAATTTATCCATCATCCTAGTTCAGTGCAATTTTTATAAATTTTTGCTTACTAAGCAAGAGTATGCAATAGAATAAATGGTGTACATAAAAGGATGGGGGAGTTTGTGCATGTAAATATGTCCCCTGGTGAAAGATAATTTAAAGTTATATTTATTATATGCCCCTGGAAAAATAGCTGAAATACAAGAGTATTGCTCCCTAGGGATTGCATTAATTGAATTGTCTGTCTGTATTCAGACAAGGAACAAAACCAAGACTCTCTGTTTAAGGAGCGATTCAAATTAACATTAGGATCTTGTTTATCTGTGCATTTTAATGCATGGAACAGTCTCTAGGAACCCTCTGTTCCTCTAGGAATAACAGAGTGGAAGATACTTTCAGTTAACACAGTTAGATCCAGCTGAATACTAACAAGCTCATTGATCCAGTCTTTTAAACATGTGTCTTTGGCATGGCTTTACACCAGTAGCTCATTAGCTTAAGAGTTTGAAGCAGGGAAATAAGATCTGAATATGAATTTTGGAAACCCACAATGAAGCCTAAGATTTTTTTTGCAGAGTACAGATATATGAAACAAGCCCTATAGTGCAGTCTTAGATGTGTCTACTCAAAAGTGAGTGACATTGAGTTCATGGGACTTACACCCAGGAAATTTGGTACAGTACGTATTTGTAGCTTAATTAATCAATACTTTGCTGCACTTAGATCTATCTATTATTAATTTTTCATAGTTGTGGTGAAGGTATCAGACTAGAAGCATAGAGGTCAAGTCCACCCTCAGCCAGAGAAGCTATCTGGATGACTTTGAGCTCTTCCTTCTCTCTCAGACCAGCCAACTTGGTTATTTTGGAGAAAAATAGGAGGGAGACAACAGGTAGCCCTTGAACCATCATTTAATGACCATTCTCACAATGGCATTGAAAAAAAGTGACTTAAAATTGGTCTTCACACGTAGGACCATGGTAGCAGCCCCACAGTCACATAAAAATGACTAGTTTTGGTCACCACATTACAAAAAACGATGTTGAGACTTTGGAAAAAGTGCAAAGAAGAGCAACTAAGATGATTAAAGGCCTAAAAACTAAAACATATGAAGAACGGTTGCAGGATTTGGGTTTGTCTAGTCTAGAGAAAAGAAGGACTGGCAGGGTGGGGGTGGGGACATGATAACAGTGTTTCAGTATTTGAGAGGTTGCCACAAAGAGGAAGAGGTCAACTTATTTTCCAAAGCACCAGAAGGCAGGACAAGAAACAATGGATGGAAACTAATCAAGGAGAGAAGCAACCTAGAACTAAGGAGGAGAAACTTCCTAACAGTGAGGACAATTAACCAGTGGAACAGCTTGCCATCAGAAGTTGTGGGCACTTCATCACTGGAGGTTTTTAAGAAGATACTGGATAGCCTTTTGTGTGAAATGGTATAGGATCTCCTGCTTGAGCAGAGGGTTGGATTAGAAGACCTCCAAGATCCCTTCCAACTCTATTCTGATTGATTGATAAAAATTGGAATGCTTGGCAACTGGCATGTATTTACAGTAGTTGCTGTGTCCCAGCATTATGACTTTCCCAGCTAGCTTCCGACAAACAAAGTCAATGCGGGAAGCCAGATTCACTTAATAACTTCATGGTTCATTTAACTCAGGGGTCTTCAAACTTGGCCCTTTTATGACTTGTGGACTTCAACTCTCAGAATTCCTCAGGCAGTGTGCCTGGCTGAGGAATTCTGGGAGTTGAAGTCCACAAGTCATAAAAGGGCCAAGTTTGAAGACCCCTGATTTAACTACTGCAGTGATTTGCTTAACAATCATGGGAAAAGAGTTATAAAAGTGTGTGTGACTTACTTAACATCTGACTTGCTCAACAAGAGAAATTCTGGTTCTAATTGTAATCATAAGTCAAGGGCTATATGGGCTCCTATATGAAATAAACAAATCAAATAAATAAATAAATAAATAAGTAGCAGCATTTAGAATAAGGGCTGTGGAATGATAGTATTTCAGTTAATATTAACAATTCTGACTGTGAAAACGGGAAGTTGCAATTTGTTTTTCCTTTATCTGTATATCGTATGCGAATAATGTCTTTGTGTGGAGGATCTGACCCATCAGCTGGGGCCTAATTTTATTATATCTTTGCCTGTTTATTTATTCATGCAGTTTGTTAACTGCCTCAATCCTAATAGACTTTATTTAATATATTTAATATTTAATATTGCCATAATTAAAAAAAGTGCTCCCTGGCTGTTTAGTGTACAATGCAGATTTTAAAAAAAATACATGTCTTCTCCTCTTTCTCTCCTTCTCTTTTTAACCCTGACAATTAGTGGGAGGTAATCTTGGCCCTGTCAGAGATAAGCAGCTGTTACCTTAATTTGGATCACGCATTCTAGTTCATTGGATAGACCTTGAATCTTAAATGATACTGATACTTTGCAGCTACATATCAGCTGATGGGGAAGGGGCAAGGATAGCAGGTGCATTGTAATGTTGCAGTGCAAGTATGAAAAGGGAGTGCTTGCACTGTAACAGTGCAGTCCGCGGACACCAAAACAGCTCAATTTTTAAAAACTAGAAAAAGCACCATTTTTAAGCATGAAATTTAATCCTGAATCTCATTCTGGCATCGGTTTTTACATTTGGGTAAAAAGAAATTTTTACCTCCTGACCAAACAAATCCCTGACCCCGGCATCAGGAATTTCCTTCCCCAGACACCAAAACGGCTCAATTTTTAAAAACTAGAAAAAGCACCATTTTTAAGCATGAAATTTAACCCTGAATCCAATTTTGGGGTCTGTTTTTACATTTGGGTCAAAAAAATTGCACCTTTGGAGCACAAAAATCCGTAACCCCGGCATCAGGAATTTCCTTCCCCAGACACAAAAACAGCTCAATTTTTAAAAACTAGAAAAAGCAGTAATTTTAAGTATGAAATTTAACTGCGAATCAAATTCTGATATCCGTTTTTACATTTGGGTTAAAAAAAATTTGGGGGTTAAAATTTTTTTTTCACCTCCTGAACACAGAAATCCACAAAAATTTCCTTCCCCATACACCAAAATGGCTCAATTTTTAAAAACTAGAAAAAGCACCATTTTTAAGCATGAAATTTAACCGCGAAGGCAAATCAGCATAGATTGATAGTAGAATTCTTAGGAAAAAAAACTTTTTTCCAGTACCCCAAAACTTATATATATAAAAAATGTAGTCTTTGAAGTTTGATTTGATTCTTTTGTTCACCTTTCTTCCCAAATATAGAAGCTGCCTTTCCAAGCCAGGGAAATAGTTCCAACAGGGCTCTTACAGGCAAAAAGAAGCAAAAAGGCATAAAGACAGGAGGAAAAAAAAGATCTCACCCGGATTCACCACGGTGGGTTTTCAAGCTTAGCTGTTTTTTGATTTGCGGTTACTAACGGCTAAGTCAGTGGTTCTCAACCTTTTTAATGCCGCGACCCCAACCGGTCATAAGTCGAGGACTAAACCAGTCGTAAGTCGAGGACTAAACCGGTCATAAGTCGAGGACTACCCAACCGGTCGTAAGTCGAGGACTTTCCCTGCCCAGGAGCGCCGCGCATGCGTGGTTCTGCCCCTGCGCCTGCCGAGGCATAGCTGGCAAGTGGCAGAGACGGAGCAGGCCGACCACCAGCTGGCCCAGCCCAAGGGAGGTAAGGCACCCGCCAGAAAAGGGGAAAAAATGGACCAAAAAAATGGCGGACAGCCTTGCTTGGGGACCCCCGTGAAATGGCCAATCGACCCCAAATGGGGTCCCGACCCACAGGTTGAGAACCACTGGGCTAAGTGATCGGCCATTTTACTGGCCGATCTTCTTCTCCGTCGGTCCTCAGATTTGGCCCGGACACCTGGATGAGCCGCTGCTCTTCCGCAGCCAAGCGAAGCCTCTCCAACAGAAGTCGCACCCTCCAGGGCGACTTTAGACCCACATAAGGGTCTGCCAATGGAGGGAGGCTAGCCGACGAGGAGACAAGTCTCTTTGTGCGACTAGAAGCGCAGCAACCAGGAACCGGAAGTCGAAAAAGCACCATTTTTAAGCATGAAATTTAATCCTGAATCCCATTCTGAGGTCCGTTTTTACATTGGGGTCAAAAAAATTTTCACCTCCTGAGCACAAAAATCCCTGATTTTTTCCTTTCCCGGACACCAAAACGGCTCAATTTTTAAAAACTAGAAAAAGCACCATTTTTAAGTATGAAATTTAATCCCGAATCCCATTCTGAGGTCCGTTTTTACATTTGGGTCTTTGAAGTTTGATTCTATTCTTTTGTTCGTCTTTCTTCCCAAATATAGAAGCTGCGTTTCCAAGCCAGGGAAATAGTTCCAAAAGGGCTCTTACAGGCAAAAAGAAGCAAAAAGGCATAAAGAGAGGAGGAAAAAAAAGATCTCACCTGGATTCACCACGGTGAGTTTGCAAGCTTAGCTGTTCTTTGACTTGCGGTTACTAGCGGCTAAGTGATCGGCCATTTTACTGGCCGATTTTCTTTTCTGTCGGTCCTCAGAGTCGGCCCAGACAGCTGGAGGAGCCGTGGGTTCTCCGCAGCCGAGCGAAGCCTCTTCAACAGAAGTCGCACCCTTCAGGGAGACTTTAGACCAGCACCAGGGTCTGCCGACAGAGGGAGGCTAGCCGACGAGGAGACAAGTCTCTTTGTGCGACTAGAAGCACCGAAACCGAAAACCGGAATTCGAAAAAGCACCATTTTAAGCATGAAATTTAACCCTGAATCCCATTCTGAGGTCTGTTTTTACATTTGGGTCAAAAAAAAGTTTTTCACCTCCTGAGCACAAAAATCCCTGACTCCAGCATCAGGAATTTCCTTCCCCGAACATCAAAACAGCTCAATTTTTAAAAACTAGAAAAACCACCATTTTTAAGCATGAAGTTTAACCCCAAATCCCATTCTTAGGTCCGTTTTTACATTTGGGTCAAAAACATCACCTCCTGAGCACAAAAATCCCAGACTCCGGCATCAGGAATTTCCTTTCCCAGACACCAAAACGGCTCAATTTTAAAAAACTAGAAAAAGCACCATTTTTAAGAATGAAATTTAACGCCGAATCCCATTCTGAGGTCTGTTTTTACATTTGGGTCAAAAAAAGTTTTTCACCTCCTGAGCACAAAAATCCCTTGCCCTCCAGGGCAACTTTAGACCCGCATAAGGGTCTGCCAATGGAAGGAGGCTAGCCGACGAGGAGACAAGTCTCTTTGTGCGACTAGAAGCACCGCAACCCGGAACCGGAAGTCAAAAAGCACCATTTTTAAGCATGAAATTTAACCCTGAATCCCATTCTGAGGTCGGTTTTTACATTTGGGTCAAAAAAAAAATTTCACCTCCTGAGCACAAAAATCCCTGACCCCGCCATCAGGAATTTCCTTCCCCGGACACTAGAACGGCTTGATTTTTAAAAACTAGAAAAAGCACCATTTTTAAGCATGAAATTTAACCCCGAATCCCATTCTGAGGTCTGTTTTTACATTTGGGTCAAAAAAAATTCCATGTCCTGAACACAAAAATCCCTGACCCCGGCATCAGGAATTTTTGTCCAAAGACAAAACATATATACATAATTCAGTCAATACAAATATTTTTCACCTCCTGAGCACAAAAATCCCTGACCCAGGCATCAGGAATTTCCTTCCCCCAGAAACCAAAATGGCTCGATCTTTGAAAACTAGAAAAAGCACCATTTTAAAGCATGAAATGTAACCCCGAATCCCATTCTGAGGTCTGTTTTTACATTTGGCTCAAAAAAAATCACCTCCTGAGCACAAAAATCCCTGACTCCGGCATCAGGAATTTCGTTTCCCAGACAACAAAATGGCTCAATTTTTAAAAACTAGAAAAAGCACCATTTTTAAGCATGAAATTAAATCCCAAATTCAGTTCTGAAGTCTGTTTTTACATTTGGGTCAAAAAAAATTTTTCACCTCCTGAGCACAAAAATCCCTGACTCCGGCATCAGGAATTTCCTTCTCCAGACACCAAATGGCCCAATTTTTAAAAACTAGAAAAAGCACCATTTTTAAGCATGAAATTTAACCCCGAATCCCATTCTGAGGTCCGTTTTTACATTTGGGTGAAAAAAATTTTTCACCTCCTGAGCACAACAATCCCTTAACCCGGCGTCAGGAATTTCCTTCCCCGGACACCAAAATGGCTCGATTTTTGAAAACTTGAAAAAGCACCATTTTTAAGCATTCTTCGTGCGACTAGAAGCACCGCAATCCGGAACCAGAAGTCAAAAAAGCACCATTTTAAAGCATGAAATTTAACCCCGAATCCCATTCTGAGGTCCGTTTTTACATTTGAGTCAAAAAAAATTCCACGTCCTGAGCACAAAAATCCCCATCAGGAATTTCCTTCCCTGGACACCAAATGGCTCAATTTTTAAAAAGTAGAAAAAGCACCATTTTTTAAGGAAGCAATTTTATTGGTTTTTTGGTTTTTCAAACAAAATGCTCAAGACACCGTAGTGTTAGGGTAGTCAAACATCCAAAGACAAAACATATATACATAATTCAGTCATTACATCTAATATTCCCTCTCTTTTTCCCTTAAGTAACTTAATTTATTTAAAATAGTCCAATTCTAGCTTAAATTTATTCAACCTATACCTGTTTTTAAAGCTTTAGAAATTTACACTATCATAATCAAATTAACTTTAAGTACAAACATTATCAATTCGGGTATCCCTTACGAATATATTCTAGTTTCTTAATTTTATCATAAATCTTATTTAATTCTTCCTCCACTAATATCCCTTAATTAAAATAACATATTAATATCCTATAGATATCTAGTCCATCAATTCCTCAGTAAGCTAAGAAATCTTTTTCAAAAGTCATTTTTTCTTTTCCCTTTTTTCTATTTTTTCAGGAAAAGGTGGAGGAGGAAATACTAAAAAAAAGACAGACCAGCATAGATTGATAGTAGAATTCTTAGAAAAAAAACTTTTTCCTAGTACCCCAAAACTTATATATATATAAAAAATGTAGTCTTTGAAGTTTGATTCTATTCTATTCTATTCTTTTGTTTGCCTTTCTTCCCAAATATTGAAGCTGCCTTTCCAAGCCAGGGAAATAGTTCCAAGAGGGCTCTTACAGGCAAAAAGAAGCAAAAAGACATAAAGAGAGGAGGAAAAAAAAGATCTCACCCGGATTCACCACGGTGGGTTTTCAAGCTTAGCTATTCTTTGACTTGCGGTTACTAGCGGCTAAGTGATCGGCCATTTTACTGGCCGATCTTCTTCTCCGTCGGTCCTCAGATTCGACCCGGACACCTGGATGAGCCGTTGCTCTTCCGCAGCCGAGCGAAGCCTCTCCAACAGAAGTTGCACCCTCCAGGGCGACTTTAGACCCACATCAGGGTCTGCCAATGGAGGGAGGCTAGCCGACAAGTAGATAAGTGTCTTCGTGTGACTAGAAGCGCCGCAACCCGGATTCACCATGGTGGGTTTTGAAGCTTAGCTATTCTTTGACTTGCGGTTACTAGCGGCTAAGTGATCGGCCATTTTACTGGCTGATCTTCTTCTCCGTCAGTCCTCAGAGTGGGCCCGGACAGCTGGAGGAGCCGCCGCTCCTCCGCAGCCGAGCCAAGCCTCTTTGAAAGAAGTTGCACCCTCCAGGGTGACTTTAGACCCGCATAAGGGTCTACTGATGGAGGGAGGCTAGCCGACGAGTAGATAAGTGTCTTCTTGTGACTAGAAGCACCGCAACCCGGAACCGGAAGTTGAAAAAGCACCTTTTTTAAGCATGAAATTTAACCCTGAATTCCATTCTGAGGTCGGTTTTTACATTTGGGTCAAAAAAAAATTTCACCTCTTGAGCACAAAAACCCCTTATGCCAGCATACGGAATTTCCTTCCCCGGACACCAAAACGGCTCAATTTTAAAAAACTAGAAAAAGCACCATTTTTAAGCATGAAATTTAATCCCGAATCTCATTCTGAGTTCCGATTTTACATTTGGGTCAAAAAAATTTTTCACTTCCTGAGCACAAAAATCCCTGACCCCGGCATCAGGAATTTCCTTCCCCAGACACCAAAACGGCTGAAATTTCCTTCTGCGGACATCAAAACGGCTCAATTTTTAAAAACAAGAAAAAGCACCATTTTTAAGTATGAAATTTAACCCCGAATCCCATTCTGAGGTCGGTTTGTACATTTGGGTCTAAAAAAATTTTTCACCTCCTGAGCACAAAAATCCCTGACTCTGGCATCAGGAATTTCCTTCTCCGGACACCAAAACGGCTCAATTTTAAAAAACTATAAAAAGCACCATTTTTTTAAACAAATATTTTATTGAGTCTTATAAGGGTAACAAGGGAAGAAGGTCAACAAAGGTAAAACAAAGGGAGACATACAAAAGGGTTAAACCAAAGAAAAGGGGTGAACACAACAGTGGGATTAATCCCACTAAATAACATCGCTTCAGCAAGTAAACCCGTCCGGGTATACATATTAAATCTTCCTGATTACTCTAGTATTAAACAGCTTTCAATAACAAGTTAGTCAATATATCTTATTTATTCTACTAATTAACAATGCTTAATACTAATTAGTTGTAATAACTTTAAAATAGTAATATATTACTTATTGGTTATAATTTACTATATTATTAAAATCACAAATACGAAAAAAAGACAAGTTCATACAAATAATCATAAAATATAAATACAGATGATCAATTATCTCTTTAAGTTTCATAACCTTTTCTCATTCTATCGTATTGCTAACCATTGGTAAAAAAAATTTCCCATGCTTTAAAATAAATTGTGTCTTTTTTCTCTTTCATTTCTAAAGTTAATCTATCCATTTCTGCACATTCAAGTATTTTTGTTATTATAATCTGATCAGATGGTAAATTTTCATTTTTCCAAAATTGGGCAAATATTATCCTTGCGGCTGTTAACACATGTAATAATAAATACTCATTCTCTTTTCCATAATTCAAGCCTAATATTCCTAGCAAACAGAGTTCTTGTTTAAATTCTATCTGTACTTTAATCATCTTTTCTAGCCACATATGAATCTTAAACCAAAATTTCTTAGCATTTGGGCATATCCACCAGAGATGGTAATAAGTGCCTGGTTGTTGTTTACATTTCCAACACATATTTGATACATTTTTAAACATTTTCTCTAATCCAACTGGTGTCATGTGCCATCTATAAAACATTTTATATAAATTTTCTTTGTATGCAGCTGCTTTAGTAAGTTTAATATTTCGGTCCCATAGTTTTTGCCAATCTTCTAAATCTATAGAATAACCAAAGTTCTTTGCCCACACTATCATTGTTTCTTTCACTTTGTTCTTCTTCCATCTTCCAGTTTAACAAAAATTTATAGAGTTTCTTAATCAAATTTTCATCTGTTTTCAAGAGTATTTTATCTAATGGTGTCTGTTCTTTGTAAAATCCCATTACTTTTACATCTTTTTCATATCTTGTTTGAATTTGCAAATATGATCACCATGTTAAATCAATACCATTTTATTGAAAATCTTGCCTATCTTTAAGTTTTCCTTCTTTATCTAAAATGTCTTTATAGACCACAAGTTTATCATAGTTAATTAAGTTCAGATACGCAAATGCTTCCATTGTTGAAAGCCACTCAGGTATCTTCATATAAATTTTATTTTTAATTCTCTTCCACTCTGAGAGTAGTACATTCCTTATAGCGTGCGTTTGAAAGTATTTATGTACTTTATTTTTCTCATAGGAAAGCGTGCCAACCCAGTTGCAAAGCAGTCGTTTATTTCTCAGTGTGATCTATTCTTTAAGCCAGAAAAAAATAGTGGCTTGGTGGTAAAGTCTCCAGTCTGGGAGCCCAAAGCCCCCTCTGTCTTTTGAGTCTTGTAACAGTTTAATTTTAATTCTTGCTTTTTCCCTTTGACATATAACTCTCATTATTGTTGCATTTAAATCATCAAAAAATTTCTGGCTTAGTTTGATAGGAACCATCATTTTTAAGCATGAAATTTAACCCCTTATCCCATTCTGGGGTCCATTTTTACATTTGGGTGAAAAAAATTTTTTCACCTCCTGAACACAAAAATCCCTGACCCCGGCATCAGGAACTTCCTTCCCCAGACACCAAAACGGCTCACTTGAATCTCTTTCTGGCATCCATTTTTACATTTCGGTCAAAAAAAAATTCATCTCCTGAGCACAGAAATCCCTGACCCCGGCATCAGGAATTTACATCCTCGGACACCAAAAAAGGCTCGATTTATAAAAACAAGAAAAAGCACTTTTTAAAGCATGAAATTTAACCCCAAATCCCATTCTGGGGTCCGTTTTTACATTTGGGTCCAAAAATTTTTTTCACTTCCTGAGCACAAAAGTCTCTGACCCCGGCATCAGGAATTTCCTTCCCCGGACACCAAAACGGATCAATTTTTAAAAACTAGAAAAAGCACCATTTTTAAGCATCAAAGAAAGGGAAGTCAGTTTAGTGTAGTAGTTAGGGCACCAAGTTAGAAACTGGGAGTTCTAGTCCTGGCTTAGGAGCAAAGCCAGTGGGTGACATTGGGCCAGTCATTTTGTCTCAATCCTAGGAAACAGGTAAGGGAAAACTGCTTCTGAAAATCTTGCCAAGAAAACCAATGGCAGGAAAATTGTCAGGATTGTCAGTTGTCAGGATTCAAGACTGACTCGAAGGCACAAAATAAATAAATAAGAAAATGATGCAAATGAAAAGATAAGTTTACTAAGTCTAACATCTCTCCCATCCTATTAAACCTGGCTGTGTTCTTATAATAATCATTAACAAAATATTATCTTAATAAATTTAGATATCTGTATTTTCTTCTTGCTCTATCTATAAATAGATAGTAATAACAAGACTTAATTAACCAATCTGTTAATAGCTCAAGCCCTTGACTGCATATTCAGAAGTAAAACTAGTGGGATCAATGAGGTGTATGCCCTAATCAGCATGCTTAGGATAATCAGTCTTGTGTTTTGTCACTGAATTTGAAAAATTGTTCCCTTTATCGCACTCTCAAGACAGAGATTGATTCATAAGCAGCTACCAGTTCACCTTGTTTATCACTTTCCAGTGTCTGGAATTCATAAGGCAACAACATTCCATAGCAAACAACTTTTAAGTTTATGCAAAGGAGGAAATGGCAGTCAACCTCTTTATTGGCTCAGGAATACTTCTCTTTTTATTCATTTCCCTTACTGATGATATGCAAGCTGATCGCAGAAAAATGCATTCCAGATAACTATTTAACAAACCTCAGGGATTTGGATGTGGGCTGCCGTATTACTGAGAGAGATATGAGCTGAGCTTTTTTAAAATATATAAATGGCACAATGAGATTTTCTGTTATGCTGAATGAAATGGATCATCTCCAGAGTATTCCTAAGATACTGAGAATCTTCTTACAGAGGTAATGGAGATTGCAGCCCATGCAAATGTATATGCAAATGGAATCACATTTGCTAACTATCTCCTCCACCTTTCTTGAAAGCTGTACCAAAGATATGAAAAATTAAAGTTAGGTACATATGAGATAGTGAGAAATTTAGCCCCCTGTGAATCTTTGACATTCAGAGACAAAGATTAACATGGGAAAGATAGGATGCTGCCACCTTGTCTCTAAATGTCTCACCTTCAACCAAAATTTGAACTGAAGGACTTAATTGAGTCTACATAGATACATAGATTCTTGAATCCTCCAAGTCAAATTTTTCCCCTATATGCTCTGGGTACTAGGGTGTAGGGTGGCTAGAAATTCTGCTTAGAGGGTAACCCTCTCTTCTGAAGATCTGCCTGAGAACAAACTTCAGTTTGACAATCTCTTTTTTTTTTTTGAAAGGCTGTCCAAACTGAAGACCCAGAATCATAACAAAGGACAATATCTATCTATCTATCTATCTATCTATCTATCTATCTATCTATCTATCTATCTATCTATCTATCTATCTATCTATCTATCTATCTATCTATCATCTATCTATCTATCTATCTATCTATCTATCTATCTATCTATCTATCTATCTACCTACCTACCTACCTACCTACCTACCTATCTATCTATCTATCATTTATCTATCTATCTATCTATCTATCTATCTATCTATCTATCTATCTATCTATCTATCTATCTATCTATCTATCTATCTATCTATATCTATATCCAGTACTTTTTTTATAAAAAAAAAAAAAGGTGCTGGAACTCACACACGTCATACAACCAGCCTTGCCTACCTACAAGGTTCCATCCAAAAAAGGTGCCGGAACTCCGTTCTGGGCATTCTATGACAAAAAAAGCCCTGTCTATATCTATATCTATATCTATATCATCTATATCTATATCTATATCTATATCTATATCTATATCTATATCTATATCTATATCTATATCTATATCTATATCTATATCTATATCTATCTATCTATCTATCTATCTATCTATCTATCTATCTATCTATCTATCTATCTATCTATCTATCTATCTATCTATCTATCTATCTATCTATCTAATGACAGAGATGGAAGGGACATTGGAGGTCTTCTAGTCCAACCCCTTGCTCAAGCAGGAGACCTTATACCATTTCAGACAAATGGCTGTCCAACGGAACAGGATGATTGCTTACTCATCACAATCTACATCAACATATTGGGGGGGGGTATTGCATTTTAATTTAAATGTAGTAAATATTTCTATTTTTTATTTCTCTAGGTATAAAGTAGTGGGTCTAAGACAATCGAATGTGGCTCTTACCATGCCCACTTCACCCCCAGCCCCCCACTGCAACTGACCAGTGGGGGCCCTGGGGTGAAGTGGACATGGTAAGGTGGCCACGTTCAATTGTCCCCTTCCATAGAATAGCTCATGTAAACTTTATAAAAATCTATATCTTTAACTGTCTTTTTAAAAAAAAAATTGCTTTCATGTTTCCTTTAAGAAAAAGGTCAATTTTAGTGGATAGTCTGTTTGTGATCTTCTTGGATAATCTGACTCCTTAAGGGTTGACTGAACATTGAACTGGATAGATATTAGCCTGATCTAACATTTGTGTATTTGCACCTCTTTCTCAAATTACAGTATTATCTTGCCAGGTCTTGCCAGGAGAGATTATCTTGCCATCCAGAGGAATATTATCTCCTCAGAACAAAATAGAGCTCTTGGTAGTGTAATCAAATAGGGCACTCATCTGTGCTATACTGTAATAAGAGCATGTATATAATTTCCAAACAATATTTTTATTTTGGTCAATAGAAATGAAGATAGTTCTATGTGTCTAAATCATTCAGACAATTAAAGAATTGTATTTTTTCCTCCTGTGTTTAGATTTAAATCATTTACATTGAGTAATCAATAAAGTCAAACATGAAACGTTGATTTAACATTTCATGCAATAAGTACAATCAATAAGTGCTATTACAAGATTGCCAGTTTTCAGACAGGACGAAGAAACGGAGCTATGATTTACATGCTAAAAGACAATAAAACGATTGTGGAAAAGCATATCTGTGTTTTATATTATTTTGTATTCTGGCCAGTGTATTATCCCATTATTTTCTTGATCGCTCTGTGATGAAACCACAATATTTTTATTTCTTGTCCAGAATGCAATTTAAAGAGGATAAATAAAAAGTGTAATTGTAAATATCCTTTTACGCTTCAACTCCCATGAGCATGCATTTGCCTAATACGTTAGACTACAATAATTACATGATAAGAATAAATATAGAAATTTATGGGGAATGAGATTCAAAAAAAAAAACAATTTTAGAACAGCCAAAATAAATTGCATCAAGCATCTTCTGATACTTGGTTCTGCTTCTTATATGAAAGAAAGAAAGAAAGAAAGAAAGAAAGAAAGAAAGAAAGAAAGAGGAAGAAAGCTTCCTTCCTTTCTTTCTTCAGGTTGAGGGAAGTCAGAGCCCCAGAGAAGGAAATATTAAAAGGGCAGAAAAATATATTTCCTCAAAAGGATTTTTAAAAGCAGAAACCAACCCTGCCCCCAAATCTCTCTGTCCCAAGCAGGAGCTAGCTCTATACAAATGCAAATGTAAAACCATCAGAAAGTTGGAGCCAGAAACTCAAGAAGACAAAGAGACCTAAAATCTGCATACCCCACCCAAACTCTAGGAGCCTTTAGCCCCATCACCAGGGAAGCAGGATATGATAATAGGATTAAACCACAGATACCAAGGCCTAGAAAAGCACACTCAGACTCAGTTCAAAGTTCATGCCACAGGAACAGGAAACTATTCCAAACAAAAGGCTTTCAGAGGGTATAAAAACCTACTCCACATGTGCTCAGCCCTTGATTTCTCTCCTCCTTCCTGCCAGAACCATTTTTCAGTCTGGCTCTTCAATAAACTGCAACCTTCTTCCCAAAGCAATTGCCATGTTGTTTATTTATCCCCGGCTTGGATGAACCAGGATGAAGACTTTTCTTTCGACAAGGTGTTAGTTATTAAATGATGTGTTTATTTCTAGTTTTATTCCATTCCAATCATTGCAAAGTCTAAATGCCTCACCAGCCAAAAAACACAAGCCACAAATTTAGTTTTCATAGAGCAACTTCAAAATAACATCCAATCCAATCATCACACTCAGCATTAATAATATATATTAGTAACCCCCCTCAGTTGTCAGCTAACAAACCACTTTGGTTCCCAAATGCTCTTTGATATAGCCATCGTTTTAAAAGCCCTTTCAACTGCAGCAGGGAATGCACAGAAATTATTTCTGGTGGAAGGGGCACTCCAAAACAAGAGAGTTTGTGCAGAAAATGTGGCGTCCCTCTCTGCTCCACTTCTTTGTAGGCATGCCTTGCACAGCTGGTTCGATTTAGAGTAAGCAGTCTCTGAGATAACCAGGGCAGTGCAATGTATAATACATTATAGTAATCCATATGGTACTACAGACTATTA
The DNA here is from genome assembly GCF_001527695.2 of Protobothrops mucrosquamatus. Classification (NCBI taxonomy): domain Eukaryota; kingdom Metazoa; phylum Chordata; class Lepidosauria; order Squamata; family Viperidae; genus Protobothrops; species Protobothrops mucrosquamatus. The sequence goes on along the minus strand of NW_015386667.1, from coordinate 194,398 downwards.
GAGATGAAGAGGTCACAAATGACCACTACCAACTGTTCTGGTCCAATTATTTCCATAATCTAACAGGAGCTGAAAATCCAGGAGAATTCCCAAAATGCGTACCAGCTTTTTCTGGGGAAGAACAGTGCTACTGAGAAATTTGGCACAGATTCCACTCCATCTCCCATTGTATTTTCCTTTGCCAATCACTGTTGTGATCTGGCTCTCCTTCATATACCTGTTGGAAGAATAAAAGCCCCTTTGACTCCCATCCTTCAGAAAGGTCACACGTCAACTTCAACCACCTCTGATCTACTGTCTCGCTCAAATAAAGATATAGAGAAACCACTTAAGCTCTTTCTGCCCACATTTGACACTCGGGCTGCATCTGATTAAATACGTCTCTCTGGGAACTCAGCCAGCTCTAGCAAACAAACATAAAGCACAATCCCCTCAAGATAAGGGATCAGAAGACTGCACCCTGATGCTAGATCCCTCATAAAATTCCATGCCAAAGAAGATATTTATACATCTAAGGTCACATACTGTACTCCACAGGACAAGGGAATGGATCTTCCTCTCCCAGACTTCACGTATTCCTTGCCAGGGCAGGAACACCTCAATTTACATATCTAAGATACTTCACATCAAAGTCCAACACTCCATGATCAAAGTCCTTTGTTACCATAAGTACTACTATCTTTAGCTTCCCAACCTCCTAGCCTACTTTTGGCAGCTGAATTCTGTGTTTATTTTTGCTGCTGAACAAATTTTACCTCCTCTTTAAGCAGGCACCCTGTGCTCATTTTCTTCTAATATACCCCTTCAAAACTATATTTCTATATGGTCTAGATTTTATAACTTTAAGAACCAATTAACTTTACATCACATCAGTGATTAGCATATGGATCTTTTCTGTTCTATTTGTTAATTGCTCTTCTCTCTCTCTCTCTCCCTTGTTACATTTAATTTAGTTTAACCACTATTATAAATACAGGGTTGTTTCACTGTATGAGTGTGTATTTTGTTTTTAAATTTTATTTTTCTGTTTGTGTTGTCATTTTCTGTATTTTATTATAATGAGTAAACAAACAAACAAACAAACAAAGTGAGCTTGCCTGTATTTTCAATTTTTTATTTCTGGTCAGCTCCTTGATCCTCCATTGATTTCCAAATGATGCCTACTGACTAATTAGCAGCAGTCAATCATTTGGCTATCATTTGGATCAGCTGATTGGCAATTATCTAGTTCAGCTCCAATGACAACAACTTCACCATCTTCGCCAATATGTTGTTGGTTCCATTGCACATGATCTATTGAGATAGACAACAACTCCTTCCTCATTATTAGCCTGAGATTTTCCCTTCACCTCACTTTTTAACTAAGGAAGTTTCTTACAATATTATTGATCATGAAAAACAATTCGGTCTCACTACCTAATTAAAACTCTTTCCTTTCTTTGGGTGGCATAGACAGACAGAAATATATATTTTTAAGTAAAACACAAGAGTCTTAAAGAATATCCTCCCACAAATGGTGCAGTATGTTGAAAGAAACAATGTGCTTGCATTGCAATGTAGTCAGCCTCAGACATTCCAGCCGTGTCCCTTCTGTACTGACACAGATATCTGAAGTACCATGTTTCCCAAAAAATAAGACCCAGTCTTATATTTTTTGGGGCACCAAGAGATGTGTTAGGGCTTATTTTGGGGGAAACACGGTATCACGGTATCAGGGTGATCAGCGAGCCAGGCGGCTGCACAGTGCGCCTGAATCACCAGCCTCCCCCGCATGCCTCTGCCTGCTGCTGGTGATGCCGCGTGAGGTTCCCCCCCAGCCAGGCAGCCGCGCAGCATGTCCAGATCGCCTCCCTCCCTCCTCTGCCTCTGCCTGCTGCAGGTGCTGCCGCGCGAGCCTCCCGCGAGTCTTCCGTGAGCTAAGCAGCCATGCAGCGCATCCGGATCGCCTGCCTCCCCCCTGCATCTGCCTCCAAACTCAGACTTACCTGTGCTGCACGGGCTGCTGCTGCAAGACACCGTCAGCTCACTGGCCTCCTATGCTGGCCACCCCCAGGTCTTATATTAGGAGCATGCTAAAAAATCAGGCTAGGGCTTATTTTCTGGGTGTGTTTTATTTTCAGGGAAACACAGTAGTAACATTTTATGTCTGGGCCTCTGTGGCTAGAGCAGGGGTGGGAGATCTTTGCAGATGCTACTGAGCTACAACTTCCAGCATTTGTCTCCTCATTTTGGGAAGACTTTTAAGAAGCAAAATGGTAGTGAAAACATTTCAGAATCAAGTTCAGCTGCTCGTATATTCCTAACCTCAGAAATCAGGCCTGGGGTTTGTGGACCCATCATCTTTAGAGGACAGCTGCTGAGTCAGGTTGAAATATCACTTTCTAAGATCCTTGGGACTTTCTGATTTCTTTAACACTACTTTTTCTTCCCCTGCCCCTGCCTTTACTTTGTAGAAGCAATAGTTCTTTATGAACCTAGAGAATAGTCCTAGGTCATCTGCTGTTAACGCTGGACTTTACTCAAATAACTAGAAGATTTCCTGGCTAGGAGAAGCCTGAAGATGTTTTTCTAACAGCACAGATGATGAAGAACAGACTGTTGATGCTTAAGGGAAAATACTGGCCCATTAAGTTGAGTACTATCCGTTTTCCCAGAATTCAGGCAGGAATCTTTCACCATTGTACTTGGAGATGCCAAGACGTCCCCTAGAGAAATTGGCTTATGTTCAAATCACATAACAGAAAACTGCCTTATACTGTTGCAAAGTGAATTTGACTTGAAAATATGCCAAGGATAGGGAGAAGAAATATAACTGCAGTATAATATGGAGGTTTTAAATGCATCAATATAATAAAATATCCTCCTTCTCCCCTTCAAGTAACCTCGTTAATGGGGATGATGTTAAACAAAATGAGGAGACACTGCAGAAGGCAGAGGGCTCCAGAAAGGACTTCTCTGGCTATCAGCCTTTCCACTATATTTACCCTAAATGGGCATAGGCTTCAGCCTTTGCTGCAGAACATTTTAGTAAAAGGCTAGCAAAGTTCAGTGTCCTCAGAAGCTTTCAAATCCTCCCACTAATGGCCAAGTACATTTATATTTGGTTTTAGTGTCTGAAAGCTTCATGCCATTAGCTGTTAGCTGAAGACTGGCTTTAGCAAATGATTAAAGTAGCTTGAGGACGGGGGAGGTCAGTGAAATAATCCTCTGAAAAACAGTTAAGGAATTTGGTAAACAGTATCTTCCTGCTATGGGTTTCCCTCTCTGACTCATTGATTCTCACTGATACTTTCTGCTGACCTCCAAGTTATCATACTTCAAAAGGAAGTCAACTGAGACACAACTGATGGAAAACTGTGATTTATTTCCAGGCAGATTTAGGGCTTTCCTGCACTATAGCCTTCGGCTGCTT